>NW_026781262.1:0-300000 GCF_030144855.1 Hypanus sabinus | reverse complement strand
CACACAGATCGATACATTACGACGGTACATTGAGCTGATATACAACAAAAAAATAACTGTAACGAAGCATTATGGCTGCAGAGAAAGTGCAGTGCAGATAGACATATGGTGCAGGGTCACGCTGAGTTACATTGTGAAGTCGGGTCCATTTTATCATTCATTTGGCATAACTGCAGACAGGAAGCCATCCTTCAGCTTGGTGTTACGCACTTTAAGGCTTTTGTATCTCTCCGCCTATGTGGGAGCGGGTTTACAGCAAAAATGTCCAGGTTGTGAGGGTCTTTGAGTACATGGCCTGCTTTTCCGAGGCAGGGGAAGTGTAGGAAGAGTCCATGGAGGGGAGGCTTGTTTCTCTGATCTTCTCTGCTCTCCAAAGTTCTCTGCAGTTCCTTGCAGTCATGGGCAGAGCAGTAGCCATACAAAGGCGTGAAGTATCAACAAGAAGCTCAGAGACCTCGGCCTTCACCCTGCCTTGTGCAGCTGAATCCTGGACTTCCTGTCAGATCGCCGGCAGGTGGTAAGAGTGGGCTCCATCTCCTCTGTCTCTCTGACCCTCAGGACACAGAACCCAGAGGGTTTTCTCTTTGGTCCACTCCTTTACTCTCTGTGCACCCATGACTTGTGTTGCCACCCACAGCTCCAATCTGCTGATTAATTTTGCTGACAGCACTACATTGATTGGCCTAATCTCAAAAAATAACTTTCAATCGATCAAATACCTCCTGACAAGGCTCGGTCCAAACAAACTTTTCACCCATCTTCAGGAGATTAGTCAGAGGAAGAGCGATAGCAGCAGAGTTCTTCCAGAACTTACGATAATATCCATCCATTCCCAGAAACCTTCTAAGAGCCTTCTGAGCAGTCAGAATAGGAACTTGAGAAATTGCCTGGTCTTTTGCCCGAACAGGAGCCAACTTGCCTTGAGCTGCAACATAGCGAAGACAGGTCACAGTGGCATGGCCATATTCACTCTTAGCCAAGTTAACTGTAAGGCTGGCCTGGGAAAACCTGTCAAACAGCTTCTCCACTGCAGGGATATGCTCTTCCCAAGTGTCACTCCCTGTAACTATGTCATCAATATAAGCATCTGTGTGATCTAATCCTCGAATTACAGAATCATTCATTCTCTGGAATGTTCCTGGAGCATTTTTCTTTCCAAAAGGTAAAACATTGTATTCATACAACCCAGATGGTGCCACAAATGCAGAAATTTCTCTACCTCTGTCCATCAATGGAACACACCAATACCCTTTCAACAGATCAATCTTTGTAAGATATTAGCTATTCCAACCTTATCGATGCAATCATCTATCCTAGGGATAGGATAGGCATCTGTTTTTGTTACTGCATTTGCCTTCCTCTAATCAGTGCAAAATCTAGCACTGCCATCAGGTTTGGGCACTATAATGCAGGGTGAGCTCCAATCTGATGCTGAAGGACTAATAATACCATTTTTCTGCATATATTCAATTCCTTGCTCAGCCTATTTACACTTTTCATGTTCATGCAATATGGGTGTTGTTTAATCGGTTTAGCTTGACCATTATCTATGCCGTGTACTGCGACTGTGGTTGTTTGGGAACATCGGGAAAAAAATCTTTCAACTTCAGAATTAATTCCGTCAGCTGTTGTTGTTGCGTTGGCTGCAGATCAGTCAACTTGTTAGCAATGTTTTCTGGAACAATCGAGTTCATTCGTCTAACTGGGACCATGTTTGGCTTGTGAAAAGTCTCAGACGAGTCAATTGTTTCATTCTCAGGGTTACCAGATTCATATGTTTTGACAACACTCACAGATGGTGCCTGCTTCTCAAAATAAGGCTTTATTATATTTTTCTGTACCACCTGTGTTAGTTTACGTTGATCAGGTGTTTTAATAACATAATTCACATCATTAAGGTGAGAGACTATTTGAAACGGTTCATTGAATTTCACCTGTAGTGGATTCATCAACATTGGAGATAAGGTAAGCACATTATCCCCCACCTGGTATTTTCTTTCGCAAGCCCACTTATCAAACCAACACTTCATTTTGTTTTGAGAAATCTTTTAAGTTTTGTCTTTCTAGAATACAGGCTTCATGCAGTGTATTTTTGAACTTTAAAATAGTCTAACAGGTTAACATGTACATCCCCATCAATCCACTGTTCCTTTAACAAGGTCAAAGGTCCCCTCACTCTGAGACCAAATACAAATTCAAATGGACTAAAGCCCAGTTAATCCTGTACCAACTCTTACTGTGAACAAAACCAAATACATTCCTTCATCCCAGTCTTTTCCATTTTCACCATGCTATGTCTTAATCATTGTTTTGAGGGCAGAATGAAATCTTTCCAAAGCCCCTTGTGATTCCAGATGGTATGCAGTTGATGTAATTTGTTTAGTTCCCAGTTCATAAACTACCTGCTGGAATAATCCAGATGTAAAATTACTTCCTTGATCAGACTGGATTTCTTTAGGCAAACCAGATAAAGTAAAAAACTTGGTAACAGCCTTTGCCACAGTTTTAGCTTTAATATTTCTGAGAGCTATTGCCTCTGGGAATCTGGATGTAGTACACATAATAGTTAGCAGATACTGATGGCTAGCTTTAGTCTTAGGCAATGGGCCATCACAATCCACTATAAATGTTGAAAACGGTTCACCGAATGCAGGTATAGACCACAGTGGGGCCACTGGTGTGACCTGATTAGGTTTACCCACAACTTGACAAGTGTGACAGGTTCTGCAAAAGGTAACAACAACTTTCCTCAAATTAGGCCAGTAGAATTATTTCATAATCCTGTTTACAGTTTCATTCACTCCAAGATGTCGACGTAAGGGCATACTGTAGGCCAAAGTTAAAATTTCAGCCCTAAGAACTTTAGGAACTACAACTTGGTGAACAATTGCCCATTCCTCACTCACTGGTATAGCAGGTGGCCTCCACTTCCTCATTAACACGCCATCCTTGAGATAATACCCTACTGGCACTTTCTTAATCTCATTATCTGAGAGAGCTGTTTCTTTTGAAGCTTCAATCTCAGGGTCTCGGTTCTGCTCTGCTATAATCTCCTTCCTAGACAGGGACAAATCTTTCTCATCAGACTTACGACCTGAATCCTGTTGAAACAATGAAGGCAGAAAAGTCCCTAATGAGTCATCATAACCTGAATCCCGATTTTGGCTATCATGGATATCAGAATCATGCTGCACAGAACTCTCTGCATTGGTAGAATTTTTAGCCATACTTTGAGTTCCTGCGTAGGAAGGATAAATGTTAAAATCCATCTGTGGGTCATCAGTGGTTGGCTTAGTTGTGAACTGCACTGCAGGAACAACTTTACCATCTGCCAGGTCATTCCCTAACAGCAAAGTAACATCTTCCACTGGTAAACTGGAGCACAATCCTATCTCAACAGGTCCTGAAACCAATCCTGATTATAAAGTTACCTTGTGCAACGGCACAGAAACCACACCGCCCCCAAGGCCTTGAATAAGATTTACCTCACCAGTTTTAGACTCATCACCAAACTTTAGAACACTGTCTAATGTAAGTGACTGAGAAGCCCCAGTATCTCGAAGAATTTTCACTGGTACTGGGGTTGATTCTTCATTTACGAATACAAACCCATCTGACATAAAATGATCGAACACCTTCTTAACTCGGTCAGACCTCTCAGTCCTTAACTGAGCCTCAACAGAATATTCAGAACCCTGTGGATTTATAGGTGCTTCAACATACTGACCACGGGCATTTGGGACTGCCTCATTTTCCATTTTCTTCTTCAGGACAGAACAATTAGCCATCACATGACCAGCTTTCTTACAATAGTAACAAGCAAGACCAGAATATTTCACCTTCAACTGTTTCCCTTCATCCTTACTCCTGTCACTAGTCCCAGCTTTAATTTCTGGTTTACCCTGGTGATCCCTGCTACTCTTTCGGAAGCTCTTATTCGGGGTAAACTTAACCTTATGAGTTAAAGCAAACATCTGCTAATCTAGCAGACTCCTGCAAAGTGGCAGCATCATTTTCATCTAAATGTCTCTTTATGTCATCATAGACGCACCTTTTGAATTCTTCAATTAAAACCAACTTTTTCTATCTGTAAAAATCATCATTTATATTTTTATATGTGCACCAGCGGTCAAAACACACAAACTTCTCAGAAGCAAATTCCATGTAAGTCTGTTTCATAGATTTCCTCCAATTTCTAAGCCTTTGTAAGCTTCTGGAACCAACACATAAGCTTTGAGCACAGCCTGTTTCACAATGACATAATCAGCTGCATTTTCAATTGATAGGGCAGAATGTGTGTGTTGAGCCTTGCCCTTAATTATACTTTGTAACTAAAGAGTCCAGCTTCCTTTCGACCGCTTTTGACTTTCAGCCACTTTCTCAAAAGGCTGGAAGTATTTACCTACGTCGGTTTCATCAAATGGAGGGACCAATTTAACTTCCTGGCTGGCAATAAATTGTACAACCAACTCCTTTGAGACAG
Source organism: Hypanus sabinus (assembly GCF_030144855.1). Lineage (NCBI taxonomy): Eukaryota > Metazoa > Chordata > Chondrichthyes > Myliobatiformes > Dasyatidae > Hypanus > Hypanus sabinus. Next base: position 295,517 of record NW_026781262.1, on the reverse strand, counting down.
CAACTTCTTTCTTGAGCCTTAACTTATCTGTCAGAACATGCCTCTGTCTTTTTCCTTCTTCCCTCTGTTTGTCTGCTTCCTCAGCTTCAAAACACCTTTTTTTCTGCTTCCTCCCTCTGTTTGTCTGCATCAAACCCCCTCTGTCTCTTTTTCTTCAGCCTCTAATCTAAGTACATCAGTCCTCAATTGTTCTAGTTGTAACTGGATCTCCTCTTTACTCACAGGAAACCTCTTTAACACTTCCTTATCAAATACCTTCATAGATATATAGTGCTCAACTATTTTCCTCTGAATTTCTGGCTTTCTCATAGTCCCCTGTGGCGTCTGCAATTCGCAGCCGCACCATCAGCCGGGCCTATTAAAGTGTCCTGTAGCCGACCGTCCTCCTGATAACCTGGGAAATGACTCAGTGGCTGCATGACACCAGCCTATGTAGATGGGGCTGGATAATTGGATTCTGCTACAGCCAGAGGGGTGTTCTCTGGAGCTACGTCATTTATGGCATATCTTTTAAAGGAGAGGAATGTTTTCTGTCCCATGCAATTTACTATTGAATGGCCAGCATCCAATATAAGCCCACAGCCAGGAGCTGAGTGGTGTCTCTAGGTCTGAGGAGTATTTCGCTGCATTGTTGTAACCCAGTTTTGTTCTGTTTAGCTGATTCAAGTTTAGACTCTAGAACAGTTCTGTTGAGTTTATAAACATTTTGGGTAATAAAACCCCTATTTTTTTCACCTTTACCTGCTCTCCCAGTTTTATGCTTACCCTGCTCCTTCACACCCCCTTACCTCATTGAGGTTCAATCGTCAGCAATTCATTCTTTTTAGCTTTTCCTAATACCTCAGGGGTTGGTGCTTCCAGAATTATATAAATATCCATTGCTGCTGATTTCCACACACAAATAAATCAAAAGGGATCACCCCAATCAACTCGATAATTAATCGATCAATATTTCCCCAAGTTTGTTCATATCCCGGACGCAGGATGCAATTTTGTTATGAACCGTAACGCTTTAGAAACAAACCAGCAGCAATAGACTACACCTGGAGTCTGGTTTTGATGTTAAAACCACTATCTTTATTAATAACTACTTATAATATTGTAACTTAAACAAGATAAACAGAAGTTAACAGTGTTATGTGAATAAATGTGTGTAAATATAACTCCCAAACTACTGAGCACGGGGGAAACAAGGCTTGGAGTCTTGAGATAGTAAAGTATGAAAGCTCAGTTCATCCACGGAATAGGTGATGAGATATTTGTAATCCGGGGTAAATGTCAAGAGAAGGCAATTATGTCGAATTCCACAGGTTCCATGGTGGTAAAGCGAGAGAATAATCGATGTAGATTTTATCCATCGTCATTCCAAATCCAAATACGAATTATCACCAAAAGCAAATAGTCACAAGGGGTATCGTCACCACACCCAGGCAAGGGTTAACACATCAGTGGTCTTCACATGATACCCCAAATCAGATCCACTCCTATGGATCAAACGAGGTGACCACCACACGTTCGATGTACGATGAATCGATAACTAACCCACCCTTGTGGGCATAGGAAAGTTCCAAAGATTGACCCTTGGCCTCTAGTTCCCTGGTTTCGATCCTTTCATTTTTCCTCCTTCGTCTCCGTCTGACTCTGAGTGTCTGTGTCCTCAGTTAAAACTAAACAAGTTGTGAGCAATGTAAACAAGCTGCAAGTCAGACTGATTCACCTTCTTAATCTGTCTCTCTCTTAAAATGACAGTCCACAGCAAACAAAACCCAGGGATTCATAACAACAGCCACTCTCCATTGTGAACTGACTGGTGCGCCAGTAATTGGGATGACTGAGTGAATCCTTTCCCACAGACTGAGCACGTGAACGGCTTCTACCCAGTGTGAACTCGCTGATGATTCTGTAGTTTGGATGACTGGGTGAATCCTTTTCCACAGACTGAGCACGTGAACGGCTTCTCCACAGTGTGAACTCTCTGATGTACCTTCAGTTTTGTTGAGCAAGTGAATCCTTTCCCACAGACTGAGCACGTGAACGGCTTCTACCCAGTGTGAACTCGCTGATGATTCTGTAGGTTGGATGATTGAGTGAATCCCTTCCCACAGTCTAAGCAGGTGTACGGCTTCTCCCCAGTGTGAACTCTCTGATGTACCTTCAGTTTAGATGAGCAAGTGAATCTCATCCCGCAGTCTGAGCAGGTGAACGGCCTCTCCCCAGTGTGAACTCGCTGATGAATCTGCAGTATGGATGAATGAGTGAATCCTTTCCCACATTCTGAGCAGGTAAATGGCTTCTCCACAGTGTGAACTCGCTGGTGTCTCTGTAGGTGGGATGACAGTGTAAATCCCTTCCCACATTCTGAGCAGGTGAATGGCTTCTCTCCAGTGTGACTTCGCAGATGTCTCTGTAGGTGGGATGACAGTGTGAATCCTTTCCCACAGACTGAGCAGGTGAACGGCTTCTCCCCAGTGTGAACTCGCTGATGTACCAGTAGGTTGGATGACTGAGTGAATCCCTTCCCACAGACTGAGCAGGTGAATGGCCTCTCCCCAGAGTGAACTCGCTGATGTACCAGTAGGTCAGATAACTCACTGAATCTCTTCCCACAGACCGAGCAAGTGAACGGCTTCTCCCCAGTGTGAAGTCGATGGTGTCTCTGTAGGTGGGACGACAGTGTGAATCCCTTCCCACAGTCTGAGCAGGTGAATGGCTTCTCCCCTGTGTGAACTCGCCGGTGACTCTGTAGGTTGGATGATTGACTGAATCCCTTCCCACATTCTGAGCAGGTGAATGGCTTCTCCCCAGTGTGAACTCGCTGATGAATCTGTAGTGTGGATGACTGTGTGAATCCCTTCCCACAGTCTGAGCAGGTGAATGGCCGCTTCCCGGTATGAACTTGCTGGTGTGCCATTTGGTCAGATGACCGAGAGAATCCCTTCCCTGAAATTCAGCAGATGACCAGCCTCGGCCCAGTGAGATCGGACTGGTCTGTCCGCAGGTGGGATGCCCGACAGAATCCTTTCTCACACACAGAACAGATGAATAGCCCTGCCCAGTGGGAACTTGCTGATGTACCTTCAACTGAGATAACCGAGTGAAACCATTCCCACAGTCTGAGCAGGAAGAATGGTCGATTGAATCCCTTGCTCCACTTCTTATATATCCAGACAGAGACAGCAAAATTGCCGTGCCGTATCTGAGATTCGTGGAGACAAATTCCTTCTCGTTTTTAACCTGTAAAATGATTTACATAATCCATCAATTGGTTTAGGACAACATCTGAGATGAAATTACTTGAGTTGCCGAGGTTTGATCTCGTATCACACTGTTACAGTGATGTTAAACCCAAGTTGGACAGAGAAATCATCTCCTGACTGTGCACAGTGCTGGTATCTGGAATGACCATCAATTCTCTGATGCTCTTCCTGTCTCTATAAGAATGGGGCATTTCTGCCATCTCGAATTTGTGCCTTGGCTCAGTTTGACTCTCTCCAATGCTTGTATTCCCTATTCCTGCTGAGCAGCACGGGTGCCTGGCCCCACAGTATCTGAAACGCAAATAGTCTTTCTTGACGTGCTGCTGGGAATTCTTTTATGTATTATTAACTTAAAGTGCCACCGTTTTAACACCATATAAAAAATTCCTGCTGAGATGAATGGTTAGTCCACACAGCTGTTACAAGTTCATAGAGTACATATTAGAATTATTTCAGGATCCTGTCACAGTCGTAGAAAAATACAAAACAGAAACAGGCCCTATGGGCCATCGAGTTTGTGTTGAACCATTTAAACTGCCCACTCCCATACCCCTGCCATCCAGGTACCTATACAAACCTCTTAAATGTTGAAATCGAGCTCACATACACCTAAAAAAGGCTCTAAGCATAAACAAGGAAATTATGCAAACAACATTTCCAGAAAAGTTGGGATATTTTCCAAAATGCAATAAAAACAGAAATCTCTGATATGTTAATTCACATTTACCCTTATCTTACTGACAAAAGTACAAAGAAAAGATTTGCAATAGTTTTACTGAACAACTTAATTGTAGTTTGTAAATACACAAATGTAGAATTTGATGGCTGCAACACAAACACACTCAACAAAAGTTGGGACAGAGGCATGATTACCATTGTGTTACATTACCTTTCCTTTTAATAACATTTTTGAATCGTTTTGGAAATGTGGATACTAATTGCAGTAGATTTGCAATTGGAAATTTTGTCCATTCTTGCTTGATGTAAGACTTCAGCTGCTCAACAGTCCGTGGTCTCCGTTGTCTGATTCTCCTCTTCAAGATGCGCCATATGTTTTCAACAGGAGATAGATCTGGACTGGCAGCAGGCCAGTCAAGCACATGCACTCTGTGTCTGCAAAGCCACACTGTTGTAGCCCGTGCGGAATGTGGTCTGGCATTGTCCTGCTGAAATAAGCATGGACGTCCCGGGAAGAGACGTCGCCCTGATGGCAACATATGTCTCTCTAAAATCCTAATATATGCCTTAGAGTCAGTGTTACCTTCACATACATGAAACTCACCCATGCCGTGGGCACTGATGCATCCCCATACCATCACAGATGCTGGCTTTTGTACCTTTCTCTGATAATAATCAGAATGGTCGTTTTCACCTTTGGCACAGAGAACTCAATGCCCATTGTGGACTCATCTGACCACAGTTCCACAGTCTTTCAGTCCATCTGAGATGAGCTCAGGCCCAGAGAATTTGCTGGCGTTTCTGCATAGAGTTGATGTATGGCTTCCTCCTTGAGTAATACAGTTTCAAATTGAATTTCCGGATGGAGTGACGGACTGCATTAAGTGACAATTGTTTTCCGAAGTACTCCCAAGGCCAGATGGCTATAATTGTCACAATAGCATGACTGTTTCTTAGGCAGTGCCGCCTGAGGGATTGAAGATCACGTGCATTCAACAGTGGTTTCCGACCTTGCCCTTCACGCACTGAGATGTCTCTGAATTCTCTGAATCTTTTCACAATATTATGTACTGTAGATATTGAAAGACCTAAATTCTCTCATGAATTTTGGCACAAAGGGGTGAGCCATGACCCATCCTTGCTTGCAAAGACTGAGCCTTTGATGGACGCTACTTTTATAACCAGTCATGATACCTCACCTGCTACCAATTAGCCTGCTTCATGTGGAGTCTTCCAAACCGGTGTTAATTGAATATTCTGTGCACTGTTCAATCTTATTTTAACTCTCCCAACTTTTGTTGAGTGTGTTGCAGCCATCAAATTCTAAATTTGTGTATATTTACAAAATACAATTAAGTTGGTCAGTAAAACTATTGAAAATCTTTTTTTTGTACTTTTGTCAGTTAAATAAAGGTTCACGTGAATTAACATATCACAGATTTTTGTTTTTATTGCATTTTAGAAAATATCTCAACTTTTTTGGAAATGGAGTTTGTACACTGCTTTGAGGATTTGTTGGAAGTATACAGAATTATAAGGGTATAGATAGAGGTATTTGCAAGCAGCATTTTCCACTGATGTTGGGTGGGATGACAAGCAGAAGTCATGGGTAAGTGACTTCACCATTTATACAATACAATACAGGCCCTTCGGCCTACAATGCTGTGCCACATATTACTTACTTTTGAAATTACCTAGAGTTTCCCATAGTCCTCTATTTTTCTGCGCACCATGTACCAGAAGCCTCTTAAAAGACACGATTGCATCCGCCTTCATCACAGTCGCCGGCAGCCCATTCCAGACACTCATCACTCTGCGTAAAGAAACTCAGCCCTCGTGGTGATATCACGTGCCAGGACGTGACTGGACAGAGTTCTGAGAATGCGCAGAAATGAAGAATGATCGAGAAGCATGGCAGTGTAAAACGTGGTTTTGTTGCTGTTAAATAAAAGGTCAATTCTTCCCTAATATAGTTTGTTATGAGTAACCCACGGTCCGTATAAAGAACACAACACCCCTGACATCTCCTTCGTACCTGCTTCCAAGCACCTTAAAACTGTGCCCTCTCCACGGGTTTTCTCTTGTTTGTGATTGGAGGTAGAACAAAGAAGATTTTCTCAACTGGTGATGTAAAAGATTTTGTTCTCTTTCGCCGAGTTCCTAATCCTTGCATTTAAATAGCTGGATCTCAGCTCTGTTTGAGAGATCCATCGGTTCCCATTCCCTCAGCAGCCGGAAGCTTCCCAGGGCCTGTGTACGGATCGTGGGGCTGAGAGAAGGGGAAGACAGCAGGACTGTCCCGGGATTGCGGGTCACGGTGTCCGGCATCAGAGCAATTGTTCCACACTCGGTGTTTAAGATAGCCGCCCGTAGATTCATTCTTACCTTGAACGCTCCTGCTGAGTCCTTTTGTGTACAGCGCGCATGCGATCTGAATACGTCAACAACCTTGACGCCTGCGCATTTGATTGGTGGTTCAGAGGCAGAGAAATTTTAAACGCACTGTTTTATGGGTAATCACGGTGCCATAAAAAGTTCCTGCAAGCACCGGTTTTATGTCCACACCTCAGGGTTTTTTCTGTGTAGAAAACTCAGCAGCTCTTTTAACGTAGAAAGCGGCTCCCAAAAAACAATATCAACAGGATAAAACACAAACGATTCTGCAGTTGCTAGAAATACAGACACACACACACAAACCCACAATGCTGGAGGAACTGTGCAGTTCAGGCAGCAACTAAGCAGAGGAGTCCACAGTCTAGGCATGCTGAAGGGCTCGGCCTAAACGTTGTCTATTTATTCCTCTCCACATTTTCTGCCTGATATGTTGATTTCCTCCAGTATTTTGCAGAAATTAACCACTTTTTTTTCAATCAAGCAGTTTCCAAATGTGTCTGATCTTTCATTTGTAGCCACATCCTGCAGGTTCGGTTTGTCTTCTTCCTCCTCCTTGTAAACTCCAGGCCCCATCTCTTTCTGGAGCCCCAAATCCCTGACTGGCAACTTGGTTTCTGACTCTGCTCCATTCACTCGCTAGTCTGCTGTCAGACTTCAGATGTTCATTGTAACAACCCAGCAGTTCGAAGCGAAGACCTTTGAAATTAATGAGAGTGACCTAAAACGTTGAAAAGGGCGGGTAAGAAGGAGTTTAACCAACTTCGTCCTGAGCCCTGAACAACGTCACAACCACAGTGAGCTCATTGTCTTGTTCAGCCGGAGAAAATCATGCAGGAAATTCATGCAGGTGTATAAGATGATGAGAGGCATTGGTCGTGTGGATAGTCAGAGGCTTTTTCAGGTATTCAGATAGTCAGGGCATAAACGGCTAACACGAGGGGGAATAGGTTTAAGCTGCTTGGAGGTAGGTACAGGGGAGGCATCAGAGCCAAGTTTTTTTTAAACAGAGAGTGATGTCTGTGTGGAATGCACCGCCAGCGTCGGTAGAGGCGGATAAAATAGGATCTTTTAAGAGACGCTTAGATAGGTACATGGAGCTTAGGAAATAGGTGGCTATGCGGTAGGGTAATTCTAGACAGTTAAGAGACTAAGTTACATGGTCGGTACGATATTGTGGGCCAAAGCATCAGTAATATGTTGTAGATTTCTATGTTTCTGTGAAATTCAAGGGTAATCTCCTATCCCACGGAGTAGTGACTAGTTGCAATCTGTCATCTCAGGGAGGGTGAGAGGGGAACGGCAGGGATAGATTTTAATATACTGATATGGAACAGAAAAATGGACAGGGATCAGCTGGGCCGAGTGGTCTCTCAAGTGAGACACGGGATTTGATACAAACTGATTTATCTTTCACAGTTCCACAATATTAAACACCAGTATAGTTTAAGGCTAACATCAGCAGAACCGACTCCTCCAATGCTCAGTGACCAGGGTTCAGTCCTGGGTGCGATGAGCAGCCGCAAGAACTGCAGAATCTGACAGTAACGGTCCCTCATAAACCTGCAGCTGCCTTCAGTCACCGTGATGGTTAAACATTTAACACGGAGCTGATTTGAACTTCCTCCCTGATGTGAAGTTTCTGGTGTTGCAGCAGCTGGGATGATTGAGTAAAACTCTTTGCTCACTCCAGACAGAAATGTGGCCTCTATTTATTGCGAACTCACCGGAGCATCACAAGGTGGGTTAACTGAATGAGTCTCTTCACACACACGGAGCAGGTGAACGGCCGCTTCCCAGTGCGAAGCTGTTGGTGAATCTGCGATGCCCGACTGAATCCCTTCCAAAATGAGAGCCGGTGAATGACGTCACACTGCTATAACCTCATGGCGGGGCTGTGACGTCAGACACAGGCTGCGGCAGCCTGAGGGAGCGGGAGAGGGAGAGGGAGAGGGAGACAAGCTGTTGGAACTTCAGCGTGTGACTGCTATAGGCTGCAACTCTTCCATGCCCAAAAGGTTGTGTTGATCTGATCATCGACACGCAGTGCAGAACGGATGTGTGACTGTCACTTCGTATCATCCATATATGTGGATTTGCTGGAGTATCCTGTGGTATCACTTTTGTTGGCCCTTACCTGGAATCGGGGTGTTCTGTGGTAATCACTTGAAGACGATATTCCTGTGACTGTCACCTGGTGATATTTCTAAGTGGATTTCGGAGCTAATCGACGGATATCTTCGGCGACTGTTATTTCGTTTACCCAGCGTGGAATGTGTGTGGAATTCTTCGTAATTGCCTTCTCTCTACATTCCCTTTATTAGTAACTACGCTATACAACAATATAAATGCAGATATATCAAACAGGTTAGCAATGATTGTGTGTGTGTGTGTGTGTGTGTGTGTGTGTGTGTGTGTGTGTGTGTGTGTGTGTGTATGTGTGTGTGTGTGTGTGTGTAAATAGGAAAGCCAAGCTTCTTCACGCCTCGGGGTGAATGGATACCGTCTTCCGGTGATGAGTGAAGTTCGGTTCAGTTCGTGGGATTGAGTCGGGGAGTGATGGAGAGAGAGAGAGGGAGAGTTTTGAGTCTTCAGGTAAGCTGACGCCGTCGATAGTCCCTTCGTCCTCCGAAATCCTTTGGAAGTCACCGACTGTGACCACTATAAATGGGACCGTTCTTCAGTGGTGGAGTTATTAACCCAGGCGAGGGATGGACACACGAATAACTCCCCACCGGTCACAGCCTTTTCACACTGCGAGAGCCACTGATCGATGCTCCGGATCGATCTTCCAAAGCCCAACTTTTTCTGTGGACACAACAAAGCTCATTCAGTGTCCAAAACCATGTGTCTGGAGGTCTATCAGCGGACCTCCTACTTATCTCATCGTGCTGAGCCCCAGCTGTCCATCAAACAGTTCCTCCCTTCTCTCTCTGTAAGAACACAGAAGCTGACAGTGTCCTTGTAAAAGTGTCAACAAGCTTGCAGAGAAACCATAACATCGTCTCCGAGCAGTCTTCCTCTCTAACTCTCTCTCTCTCTCTCTCTCTCTCTCTCTCTCTCTCTCACTCTCTGTCCACCTTCCCTCCCTCCCTCTCTCTGTGTCCGGTGTTGAACATCTCCCTCTCTCTTTTCAAAAATACAGTTCATAAGGGTAATTCAGGACCCCGTCACTATAATAATGAAGAGAGTGGTTTTAACATCGAAACCAGACTCCGTTAGTGATCTATTGCTGCTGGCACGTAACAATTGCAACAACCCAGCTGTCTGAGGCACAATCCTTTAAAATTGGTGAAAATGACCCAAAACGTTGAAAAGAGCGGGTAAGAAGGAGTTTAACCAACTTCGTCCGGAGCCCTGAACAACGTCACAACCACAGTGAGCTCATCGTCTTGTTCAGCCCGGAGACAATCATGCAGGAAATTCATGCAGGTGTATAAGATGATGAGAGGCATTGGTCGTGTGGATAGTCAGAGGCTTTTTCCCAGGGCAGAAACGGCTAACACGAGGGTGAATAGGTTTAAGCTGCTTGGAAGTAGGTATAGAGGACATGTCAGAGCTAAGTTTTTTAAACAAAGAGTGGCGTGTGGAATGCACCGCCAGCGACGGTAGTAGAGGCGGATACAAAAAGGTCTGTTAAGATAGGTACATGGAGCTTAGGAAAATAGATGGCTATGCGGTAGGGTAATTCTAAGCAATTTCTAGAGTAAGTTACATGGTCGGTACAACATTGTGGGACAAAGTATCGATAATATGTTGTAGATTTCTGTGATTCTATGACATTCAAGGGAAATCTCCTATCCCACGGAGTGGTGACTAGATGCAACCTGTCATCTCAGGGAGAGTGAGAGGGAAACGGCGGGGGTAGATTTTCATATACTGATATGGAACAGAAACATGGGCAGGGACCAGCTGGGCTGAGTGGCCTCTCAAGCGAGACACGGGATTTGATACAGGATTTATCTTTCACGGGATTTATCTTTCACAGATCCACAATATTAAACACCAGTCTAGTTTAAGGCTAACATCAGCAGAACAGACTCCTCCAATGCTCAGTGACCAGGGTTCAGTCCTGGGTGCGATGAGCAGCCGCAAGAACTGCAGAATCTGACAGTAACAGTCCCTCATGAACCCGCAGCTGCCTTCAGTCACCGTGATGGTTAAACATTTAACACGGAGCTGATTTGAACTTCCTCCCTGATGTGAAGTTTCTGGTGTTGCAGCAGCTGGGATGATTGAGTAAAACTCATTGCTCAGTCCAGACAGAAATGTGGCCTCTATTTATTGCGAACTCACCGGAGCATCACAAGGTGGGTTAACTGAATGAGTCTCTTCACACACACGGAGCAGGTGAACGGCCGCTTCCCAGTGCGAAGCTGTCGGTGTATCTGCGATGCCCGACTGAATCCCTTCCAAAATGAGAGCCAGTGAATGACGTCACAGTGCTCTGAACGTCATGGCGATGTATCCAATCAGATCACGGACATGGACACGTGATCGGGCTCTCCTTGTCGCGAGTGGGGCGCTGTCTTCTCCAGCATCCCCGCCTCCACATTCAAGGATCGGCGGCATTCAAGCGCTGGTGAACTGACAGATACAGCGGACTAACGTGTTTGTGAGTCCCATAGACAATTCCTTTGCCTTTTCTATACTGTTAAAAGCTTACAAAGCACGTTGGAGGGTGAAGGACAACATTTCAACTCAGGTAATTTTACTCTCCATGGTGCCTTCTGAAAAAAACTGTCACAGCTCAGAACAAGTTGGAGGAACAAGACATCATCTTCTAACAGGCTACAGTTCCGGCATCAGGAACAATATCAAACTCTCCGCTTCCCTCGCTGTATCAAAATGGATCATTCCTCCCCTTCATCAGTCTGTGACTTGGCTCAGTTTGTCTGTCTCCTTCGCATTCTGAGCATGCGCCACACACCCACTGAGATCACATTTTATTTACACGGCTGTGACTAGAGACTTTCTGATTATTATGACCCTCCCGGCATTTGACGGTTGTAAACTCCGAGTCAGCAATGGTATTGACCCTCAGGAGTAGGTGATTAGGCTTTTTCGTTGGAGATCGATAAACTGCCGGTAGTGTGTGTCTGGATGAGTGGGTCGTTTTCAGACTGGAAGGAGGTAGCGTTTGGAGTACCCCAGAGAGCAGTCCCTGACCACAGTTGTTCACAATTTAATGTCCTGGCGGAGGCAGCGAGATGTGAGATGTCCCAGTCTGCTGGTGAGGCAGAAAGAGTGGAGTTGGGGGAGGGGAGGGGAGGGTATTCACATGCAATTTCGTAGCTTTGCAATCAGTACATAGTGCACTGTGGGGCTGCAGTGGCGGGTTCCAATCTGCTAATTAGATTTGCTGACCACGGTACATTGATCCGCCGGATCCCAAATAATAACGAGGCAGCGTATAGAGAAGAAGTCATCACCCCGACACAGTCATGTCAAGAAAACAACCTCTCCCTCATTGTAACGAAAACAAAGGAGCTGGTTGTGGATTACAGGAGGAATGGAGACAGGGAACAAATTCAACATTTCCAAGTCTGTTATTGACACAAATGCACATTTTAGTATTGATCATGACACAATGTATTTTAAATATCGTTAATGACATAAAACATATTTACAGATTGTTACGGACAGAGAATCGTATAACTTCTGTTCCGCGTATTTTCTGAATGTACTTGCCTGTGATGCTGCAACAAGTCAGTGTTTCTCTGTCCCTGTACCTTCCCGTACTTGAGCACTTGGCAATAAATTCAACAGGACCTGAGAAATCTCAGTGAGATTTGATTAGTGATGATCATCTTGGCAGCTCGGTAGGTCGAATGTATGCGACAGTACACTGTTAAGTGCAAAACCCTGAGCAGTGTCGATGATCAGAGGGATCTTAGACTCCAAGTTCATCGCTCCCTGAAAGAGACTGCACAGATTGATCGGGTGGTTAAGCAGGCAAATGACATGGTTGTCTTTATTAGTTGAAGCATTGAGTTCAAAAGTCGGAAAGTTGTGTTGCGGCTGTTACGAGCCTGCGGTCGTACTGTGACTGTTTCTTTAAGAGCGCCGGCGTGAGGAGGCGGGGCTATGACGTCAGTCACAGGCTGACAGCGCTGACTGTGGACTGAACCATAAGAGAGAAAGAGAGAGAGAGCGATCTGCAGACAGGCAGTCGGCCAGTCTAAAGAGAGAGAGAGACTGGAAAAGCTGATCGCTTCAGTTAGTCGCAGCTGAGGCTTGGAACTCTCCTATGCCCACAAGAGTGGGTTGATCATCGGTACACGGAAACACAACGAGTGTGTGTGGCTGTCACTTCGTATAATCCATAGGAGTGGATTGTGGAATACATTGTGTTAACCCTTGCCTGGGTATGTTGTGTGGTAACCCCTGGAAGACGGTATTCCTGTGACAGGTCACTTTCGCTGATAACTCGTATGTGGACGGATTCAGCGGATAAGAACTTCGACGGCGGTTGGTTGAAGTAACGGCCTTTTCTCTGCGTTTCACCCTGGATTACAAATATCTCTCTCCCATCATTTATTCCGTGGATTACTGAACTTTCCTACTTTACCATCTCAAGACTCTAAGCTTTGTTCCCTCAGTCTCGATAGTCTGGGAGATATATTTACACACATATACACATAACACTGTTAACTTCCCTTCATTTCGTTAAGTTACTATATTATAAGTCGATACTACTAAAGATAATGGTTTTAACATCAAAACCAGACTCCAGTGTGAACTCCAGTGCTGCTGGTTCGTTTCTAAAACGCCACAGTTTGGAACACAGTTTTATAAAACTAGTTACACCACATCTGGAGTGTTTCACACAGTTCTGGTCGCCCCCATTCTCGGAAGGATGTCGGGGCTTTGGAGAGGGCGCAGAAGAGGTTTACCAGGACACTGCCTGGATTAGAGGACATGAGCTATAACGAAAGGCTGGACAAACTTGTGTTGTTTTCTCCAGAGCGGCGCAGGCTGGGGTGAGACTGGATGGACGTTTATAAGATTACGAGAGGAATAGATAGAGTGGATAGACGATATATTTTTCCTGGGGGTTGAAATGTCTAATCCAGTTAAGGTGAGTGGAGATGTGAGCGGCGTTTGCGTCTTTCCACAGAGTAGTGGGTAAACGGACATCTGTCTGGGGGTGAGAGACCAAAGCGGCCATGTGATCCCGTTTCCTGTTCACGTTTCTCTGCAGATCTGCAGCATCTGCGGGTCACTGCTCTACCTATATGTGGAGCTTCATCTTTCCCCGTTCAGACAAGGCAGTGAGATCCGGATCTGTCATGTCCTCTCGTTGTGGTGGACAATATGGTTTTTTCCGGCAATATTTTCAGCATGTTTCATTCCACTATTTTTACCTGCTGAAGTGCTGCCGATGTTTCTGGGTGTCTGACCCACTTATGTGAGAATTTAGCTTTTTATAATTATCTGAGCTTCTCATAAATGTGTGCAGTTCAGTTAAACTTCATTCCCCTACTTCCAAAGCAACAACCCAGTCAGTCAAATAGTTCCACACAATTAAAATAGTTTATTACATCTTTTTTTCATTTTGTACTATTTATATAATTTAACAATGTGATAGTTATATTCTTATATTAAATCACAATTGTTAAAATCTATGGTCAAAAATTAGGTTCTACTTCTGAACGAATTTCATGACATATGCCGGTGCTATTAAACTTGATTCTGATATTGATATGGGAGACCCACCACCAGTCACCTGATTCCAGTTACCGCAGATCGTAATGAGAGATTAAAGCCTTTTCTATTTATTTGAGTTCCTCAGAAAGACAACAGTTCAGTTTCCTTCTGTGGTTCCAGAGCAGAAGCTCAGTCTGTCTAATATTTGCACACAATTAAAATGGGGAATTTGTTTATTATCATCATGTACTGAACGACAGTGAAAATCTTCCCTGACGTACCATCCACACAGATCGATACATTACAACGGTACATCGAGCTGATATACGATAAAACAATAACTGTAACAAACATTATGGCTGCAGAGAAAGTGCAGTGCAGATAGACATATGGTGCAGGGTCACGTCGAGTTACATTGTGAGGTCGAGTCCATTTTATCATTCATTCGGCTAATAACTGCAGACAGGAAGCCGTCCTTGAGCCGGGTGGTTCGCTTTAAGGCTTTTGTATCTCTTCCCCGATGGGGGAGCGGGTTTGCAGGAAGAATGTCCAGGTTATGAGGTTCTTTGTGTACATGCCCTGCTTTTCTGAGGGAGAGGAAGTGTACGGAGAGTCCATGGAGGGGAAGCTTGTTTCTCTGATGTTCTCTGCTCTCCAAAGTTCTCTGCAGTTCCTTGCAGTCATGGGCAGAGCAGTAGCCATACAAAGGCGTGAAGTATCGACAAGAAGCTGAGACATCGGCCTTCACCCTGCCGTGTGTCGCTGGATCCTGGACTTCCTGTCAGATCGCCGGCAGGTGGTAAGAGTGGGCTCCATCTCCTGTCTCTCTGACCCTCAGGACACATACCCCACAGGGTTGTCTCTTTGGCCCTCTCCTTTACTCTCTGTGCACCCATGACTTGTGTTGCCACCCACACCTTCAACCTGCTAATGAAATTGGCTGACAGCACTACATTGATTGGCCTAACCTCAAATAATAACTTTCAATCGATCAAATGCCTCCCGACAAGGTTCGGTCCAAACATACTTTTCACGCTTCTTCAGGAGATTGGTCAGAGAAAGAGCGATAGCAGCAAAGTTCTTACGAAAATATCCATCCATTCCCAGAAACCTTCTAAGAGCCTTCTTATCAGTCAGAATAGGAACTTGAGAAATTGCCTGGACTTTTGCCCGAACAGGAGCCAACTTGCTTTGACCAACAACATAGCCAAGACAGGTCACAGTGGCATGGCCAAATTCACTCTTAGCCAAGTTAACTGTAAGGTCGTCCTGAGAAAGCCTGTCAAACGGCTTCTCTGCTGCAGAGATATGCTCTTCGCAAGTGTCACTCCCTGTGGCTAAGTCATCAATAAAGGCATCTGTGTGTTCTAACCCTGGAATTACAGAATCAATCATTCTCTGGAATGATCCTGGACCATTTTTTCTTCCAAAAGAGAAAACATTGTGTTCATACAACCCAGAAGGTGTCACAAATGCAGAAATTTCTCTACCTCTGTCCGTCAATGGATCACACCAATACCCTTTCAACAGATCAATCTTTGTAAGAAATTTAGCTTTTCCAGACTTATTGATGCAATCATCCTCCCTAGGGATAAGAGAGGATTCTGTTTTTGTTACTGCATTTACCTTCCCATAATCAGTGCAAAATCTAACACCACCATCAGGTTAAGGCACAATAACGCAGGGTGAGCTCCAATCTGATGCCAAAGGACTAATAATACCATTTTCATCATATATTCAATTCCTTGCTCAGCCAATTTACACTTTTCGACGTTCATGCAATATGGGTGTTGTTTAATCGGTTTGGCTTGACCAATATCTACATCATGTACTGCGACTGTGGTTTGCTTGGGAACATCGTGAAATAAATCTTTAAACATCAGGATTACTTCCTTCAACTGTTGTTGTTGCTTTGGCTGCAGATGAGCCAACTTGTTATCAATGTTTTCTGGAACAACCGAGTTCATTAGCCTAACTGGGACCATGTTTGGCTTGTGAAAATTCTCAGACGAGTCGATTGTTTCATTCTCAATATGTTTTGACAACAACACTCACAGACGGTGCCTGCTTGTCAAAATACGGCTTTATTATATTTATGTGTACCACCTGTGTTAGTTTACGTTGGTCGGGTGTTTTAATAGCATTATTCAGATCATTAATTTGAGAGACTATTTCAAGCACCTTATCTCCCACCTGGTATTTTCTTTCTCAAGCCCACTTATCAAACCAACACTTCATTTTGTTTTGAGAGATCTTTAAGTTTTGTCTCACTAGACTACAGACTTGGTGTAGTTTATTCTTGAACTTCTAAACAGAGTCTAACAAGTTAACATGTACATCCCCATCAATCCACTGTTCCTTTAACAAGGACAAAGTTCCCCTCACTATAAATTTTAAAAAGGGTTCACCGAATGCAGTTATAGGGCAGAGTGGGGCCACTGGGGTGACCTGATTCGGTTTACCCACAACTTGACAAGTGTGACAGCTTCTGCAAAAGGTCACAACATCTTTCCTCAAATTAGGCCAGTAGAATTATTACATAACTGTTTACAGTTTTATTCACTCCAAAATGTCGACCTAATGGCATACTGTGGGCCAAAGTTAAAATTTCAGCCATATAACTTTACGAACTACAACTTGGTGAACAATTTCCCATTCCTCACTCGCTGGTATAGCAGGTGGCCTCCACTTCCTCATTGACACTTCATCATGAGATAATACCCTACTGGCACATTCTTAATCTCATCATCTGAGAGGGCTGTTTCTTTTAAAGCTTCAATCTCAGGGTCTCGGTTCTGTTCTGCTATAAACTCCTTCCCAGACAGGGATAAATCTTTCTCATCAGACTTACGACTGAATCCTGTTGAAACAATGAAGGCAGAAATTCCCTGACAAGTCATCATAACCTGAATCCCGATTTTGGCTATCATGGGTATCAGAATCATGCTGCACAGATTCGTCTGCGTCGGCATACTTTGAGTTCCTGCGCAGGAAGGATAAATGTTAAAATCCATCTGTGGGTCGTCAGCGGTTGTCTTAGTTGTCAACAGCGCTGCAGGAACAATTTTAGGTCATTCCCTAACAACAAACTAACATCTTCCAATGGTAAAATGGAGTATAATCCAATTTTAACAGGTCCCAAAAGCAACCCTGACAGTAAATTTACCTTGTACAATGGCACAGAAACCATGCTACCCCCAAAGCCTTTAATAAGATTTACTTCATCAGTGTTCGTCTCATCACCAAACTTTAGAATGCTGTCTAATATAAGTGACTGAGAATCCCCAGTAACTCGAAGAATTTTTGGTAGTTGGGTTGACCCTTCCTTTACTAATACAAACCCATTTGACATAAAATGATCAAAAGCCTTCTTAATTCAGTCAGAGTTCTCAGTCCATAACTGAGCCTCAACAGAATGTTCAGAACCCTGTGGGTTTATAGGTGCGTCAACAAACTGAACACCGGCATTTGGGACTGGCTTCTTTTCATTTTTCTTATTCAGGATAGAACAATTAGCCATCACATGACCAGCTTTCTTACAATAGTAACAAGCAAGACCAGAATATTTCTCTTTCAACTGCTTCCCTTCATCCTTACTCTTGTCACTAGTCCCAGCTGTAATTTCTGGTTTACCCTGGTGATCTCTGGCACTCTTTTGGAAGCTCTTATTTGGGATAATCTTAACCTTATGAGTAAAAGCAAACTCATCTGCTATTCTATCAGACTCCTGCAAATTGGCAGTATCCTTTTCATCTAAATATGTCTTTATGTCGTCAGGAGCACACCTTTTGAATTCTTCAATTAAAACTAACTCTTTCAAGCTATTAAAATCATCATATACTTATCATCATCATCATATATGTGCACCAGCGATCAAAACACACAGACTTCTCATAAGCAAATTACATATGTCCGGTTCACAGATTTCCACAAATTTCAAAACTTTTGCCTGTATGATTCTGGGACCAACTCGTAAGCTTTGAGCACAGCCTGTTTCACTATGTCACAATCAGCTGCTTCATCAACTGTCAATGCAGAATAGGCTTGCTAAGCCTCCCCCTTTGTAAGAGAACCAACCCTCTTTTGGCCACTTTAAATTCCAAGCAACCTTCTCAAAATGCTGTAAGTATTTATCAACCTCTTTCTGATCAAATGGAGGTACCAATTTAATTTCCTGACTAGCCTCAAACTTATCACCAGAGTCTAACGCTAGACCCCTTTGCTGAAACCACTGTATCTTTTCCAGCTCGAATAGCCTCTGTCTTTCTGGTTCCTCCTTCTGTTTTTCTGCCTCCTCTCTGATTTTCTGCCTCTCTAGCCTCAAATTGCCTCTGCCTTTCCGGAGCCTCCATCTTTAATTTTTCTAACTTGTCCTGGAGCTCAAGCTCACTAGGTTTACTTCCAGGAAACACGTCCAACTCCTCCACTTTAAACACACCCTCAGATACATAATGTTCAGCTATTACCCTCTGCATCTGTTCCCTCCTCATTGTCAATTTCAACATAGCAAGTTTTAACCTTCTAGCAAGACTCAACAACTCAATCCGTCTGGCATCCTCTAATGCCTCAGAGGTTCCCGCTTCCAAACAATAATCAGCATCCGCTGCTGATTTTCTACACACAAATATATCAAAAGGGACTTCCCCAATGAAATCGATAATTAATGACTACGCCCCCATAGCTGTTCATATCCCAGATGCAGGCCCCAATTTTGTTATGAATCGTAAAGCTTTAGAAACGAATCAGCACCAATAGACTACACCTGGAACAACACACACAAAATACTGGTGGAACACAGCAGGCCAGGCAGCATCTATAAGGAGAAGCATAGTCGACGTTTCAGGCCGAGACCCTTCGTCAGGACTGCCTGAGACTGCCTGACAAAGGGTCTCGGCCTGAAACGTTGACAGTGCTTCTCCTTATAGATGCTGCCTGGCCTGCTGTGCTCCACCAGCATTTTGTGTGTGTTTGACTTCCAAGCATCTCCAGATTTCCTCGTGGAGAGTACACCAGGAGTCTGTTTTTGATCTTAAAACTATCTTTATTAGAATCGACTTATAATATAGTAACTTAAGCAAGATAAACAAAAGTTAACAGTGTTATGTGTATATATGTGTGTAAATATAAATCCAAAACTATTGAGCTTGGGGAGAACAAGGCTTGGAGTCTTGAGATGGTAAAGTATGAAAGTTCAGTTCAACCACAGAATAGGTGATGAGAGAGATATATGTAATCCAGGGTAAATGTCGAGAGAAGGCAATTATGTCGAATTCCACAGGTTCCATGGTGGTAAAACAAGAGAACAGTCACTGTAGATATTATCTGTCATCCTTCCAAATCCACATAATAATTATCACCCAAAGTGACTTGTCACAAGGCGTATCATCTTCAAGTGAATTACCACACCACACCCAGGCAAGGGTTAACACATCGGTGGTCTTCACATGATACCCCAAATCAGATCCACTCCTATGGATCAAACGAGGTGACAACCACACAGACGATGTATGATGAATCGATAATTAACCCATACTTGCGGGCATAGGAAAATTCCAAACAGTGACCCTTGGCACCTATTTCCCTTGTATCGATCTTTCCATTTTTCCTCCTTCATCTCCGTCTGACTCTGAGTGTCTGTGTCCTCAGTTAAAACTAAACAAGCTGTGAGTGATGTAAACAAGCTGCAAGTCAGACTGATTAAACTTCCTAATCTGTCTCTCTTAAAATGACAGTCCACAGCAAACAAAACCTAGGGATTCATAACAACTGACTGGTGTGCCAGTAGTTGGAATGACTGAGTGAATCCTATCCCACATTCTCAGCAGGTAAATGGCTCCTCTCCAGTGTGAACTTGCTGATGTCTCTGTAGTGTGGAAGAGTGAGTGAATCTCTTCCCACATTCTGAGCAGGTGAATGGCCTCTCTCCAGTGTGAGCTCGCTGATGTTCCAGCAATCTGGATGAGTTATTGAATCTCTTCCCACAGACTAAGCAGATGAACGGCTTCTCCCCAGTGTGAACTCGCTGATGTACCAGTAATCTGGATGACTCAGTGAATCTCTTCCCACAGACTAAGCAGATGAACGGCTTCTCCCCAGTGTGAACTGACTGGTGTCTCTGCAGGGAGCGTGAGTGACTGAACCTCTTCCCACATTCTGAGCAGGGGAATGGCTTCTCTCCAGTGTGAACTGGCAGATGACTCTGCAGGTGGGATGACTGAGTGAATCTCTTCCCGCATTCTGAACAGGTGAACGGTTTCTGCCCAGTGTGAACTCGCTGATGTCTCAGTTGGCTGGATAAAGCACTGAATCCTTTCCCACATTCTGAGCAGGTGAATGGCTTCTCCCCAGTATGAACTCGCTGATGTACCAGTAGGTTGGATAACTCACTGAATCCTTTACCACATTCTGAACAGGTGAACGGCTTCTCCCCAGTATGAACTCGCTGATGATTCTGTAGGTTGGATGACTGAGTGAATCCTTTCCCACAGACTGAGCAGGTGAACGGCTTCACCCCAGTGTGAATTCGCTGATGACTCTGAAGGTGGGATGACTGAGTGAATCTTTTCCCAGAAATTCAGCAGATCACCAGCCTCTACCAGGTGTGGTGTGAACTGACTGGTGTGTCCACAGGTCCAACTGAATCCTTTCTCACACACAGAACAGATGAATGGCCTTGCCCAGTGTGAACTTGCTGATGTACCTTCAATTGTGATAATTGAGTGAATCTATTCCCACTGTCTGAGCAGGTGAACAGCCTTTCTCCTGTGTAAGATGACTGGCTTGCTATTTGGTCAAATGATCAATTGAATCCCTCTCCACAGTCTGAGCAGGAAGGATAGTCGATTGAATCCCTCGCTCCACTTCTTAAATATCCAGACAGAGACAGCAAAACTGGCGTTTTCTGTTTGAGATCCCCGGCGACAAATTCCTTCTCGTTTTTAACCTGTGAAAAGATTTACAAAATCCATCAATGGGTTTAGGACAACATTTCCGATGAGATTACTTGAGTTGCCAAGGTTTGATCTGGTATCACACTGTTACAGTGAGGTTCTACCCAAGTTGGAGAGAGAAATCACCTCCTGACTGGGCAGAGTGCTGGTATCTGGAAGACCATCAAACTCTCCGATGCTCTTCCTGTCTCTATAAGAAGGGGGCATTTCTGCCGACTCCAATCTGTGAACTGGCTCAGTTTGACTCTCTCCATTGGTATTATTCCCTGTTCCTGCTGAGCTGCATGGGTGCCTGGCCCCACAGTAACTGAAACAGTCTCACGCAAATTGTCTTTGTGGATGTGCATCTGGGAATTCTTTTATGTATTATTAACTTAAAGTGCTACAGCTTTAACACCATATAAAAAAATTCCTGCTGAGATGACTGGTTGGTCCGCACAGCTGGTAAAAGGGGTTAGAGTGAATTTTTGTAATATTTCAAGTTCTTGTAGAAAAGTACAACACAGAAACAGGTCCTTTGGGCCATCTGGTCTTGTGCTGAACTATTTAAATTGCCCCTCCCACACTCCTACAATCCAGGTACCTACACAAACTTCCTAAATGTTGAAATCGAGCTCGCGTGCACCACTTGTGCTGGCTGCTCATTCCAAACCTAGATGACCATCTGTGTGCAGAAGTTTCCCCTCATGTTCCCCTTAACATTTCACCTTTCACCCTTAACCCCTGGCCACTGGTTGAAGTCCTACCCAATCTCAGTGGAGAAAGCCAGCTTGCATTTACACTATCTATGCCCCTCTACCACAATCAAATCTCACCTCAATCTTCTACATTCCAAAGAATAAAGTCCTGACCTGTTCAATCTTTCCTTATAACCCAAGTCCTTCAAACTTGACAACAGCCTTGTGAATTTTCTCTGAAATCTTTGAATCTCTTTTAAATCTTTCCTGTCAGTAGGTGACCAAAACATCACACAATACTCCAAATTAGGCCTCTTTTACAAGTCAACATAATATCCATCTATTGTCAGGATTTGGTTCACGAAAGCCAATGGGCTAAAATCTTTCTTTCCGTCACTATCTAACTGTGATACCACTTTCAGTGAATTAAGGACTTGTATTCCCAGGTCCCTTTCTTCTACAACACTCCTCCGTGCCCGACCAGTCACTGTGAAAGACCTCCCTTGGTAGGTCAAACCAAAGTGCAACAGCTCACACTGGTCTGAATTAAATTCCATTTTCCATTTCTCAAACCATTTTCCCAGGGGGTCCAGATTGCACTGCAAGCCATGATAGTCTTCCTCGCTGTCCACTACACCACCAGTCTTGGTGGTCATAAATCTGCTAATCCAGTTAACCACACTATCATCCAGATTACTGATATAGATGACAAACCACAACAGATCTAGCACTGATCCCTGTGGCAACCACTAGTCACAGGCCTCCAGTCAGAGAGGCAACCATCTGCTACCACACTCTGGCTTCTGCCAAAGACAGTGTCTCATCCAATTTACTGTCTCATCTAGAATGCTGAGTGACTGAACCTTCTTGACCAACCTCCCATATGAGACTGTGTCAAGTGCCTTGCTAACGTCCATGTAGACAACATGCACTGCCTTGTCTTCAACCACTTTCCTGATAACTTCCTCAAGAGACTCTGTAAGACTGGTTAGACATGACCTATCCTGCACAAAGCCATGCTGTCTATCCTTAATCAGTCCACATCTATCCAAATACTTATATTTCCGGTTCTTGCACATACGTTCCAGTAACTTTCCCACTATTCACTACTAGTCACCACACCGTGGGTTTGGAGATTTCCCTTGAATTTCATAGATTGATAGAAATCTATAGCACATTACAGACCCTTTGGCCCACAGTGTTGTGCCAACTATGTAACTTACTCTAGAAGCTGCCTGGA
This sequence comes from Hypanus sabinus, assembly GCF_030144855.1. NCBI lineage: Eukaryota > Metazoa > Chordata > Chondrichthyes > Myliobatiformes > Dasyatidae > Hypanus > Hypanus sabinus. Next base: position 272,674 of record NW_026781262.1, on the reverse strand, counting down.
GTTTCCCTAGCGCATAGTCCTCTATTTTTCTGAGCTCCATGTAACTATCTAAGAGAGTGTTAAAAGTCCCTGTTGTATCCGCCTCGACAACCGCTGCTGGCAGTGCATTAGACACATCCAACACTCTCTGTGTAAAAAACCTACCCCTGACATCCCCTCGGCATATATTTCCAAGCACCTTAAAACTATGCCCCCTCCTGTTAGCCATGTTAATGCTGGGAAAAAATCCTCTGGCTATCCACACACTCAATGCCCCTCATCATCTTATACACCTAAAAAAGGCTCCAAACATAAACAAGGAAATTATACATTGCTCTGAGGATTTGTCAGAAGTAAACAAAATTATGAGGGTATAGATAGGGTAAATGCAAGCAGCTTTTTCCACTGAGGTTGGGTGGGATGACAACCAGAGGTCATGGGTAAGTGGGGAAGGTGAAAATTTAACGGGAACATTTGGAAAAGTTCTTTGCTGAAATGGTCGTGAGAGTGCAGAATGAGATGTCAGCACTAGTGGTGAATATGAGCTCGATTTCACCATTAAGAGAAGTTTGACAGGTACCTGGATGGTAGGGGTATGGAGGGTGATGATCCCAGTGCAGGTAGTTGCAGGTAGCTTAAATGTTTTTGTGGCATTGACTAAATGGGCCAAATAGCCTGTTTCTCCACTGAACTTCTCCATGTTTCTGCGACAGAGAAGCTGGCCAAACTTGTTTGGAAGGGAAAAGGTAGGAGTGACAACAGAGCAACAATGGCTGGAGTTTCTGGGAGCAATTCGAGAGCTGAGTAATCGATACATCCCAAAGACGTGGAAGCATTGGAATGGCAGCAGGGCACAACCGTGGGTTAAATGAGAATCCAAAACCAACATAAAAGCAGAGGAGAGGGCAAACAAAAGAGCAAAGGACCATTAGGAAGCTTTTAGAATCCAACAGAAGACAACTAAAGGAAACTCAGATGAGTTCAGGAGTGGAATTATGAAATGGTTGTCATTAATGAGTTTTGGTTGCACCCAACAGTCCGCGGCATTTAGAGGAATGAGATATCCAGGGCCTCAATATCTCTTGAAAACCAAGATTCCCTGCACTAGTTACCATTCAACTTTTATTTTGTCAGACACATACAAACTCTACACCCTTAAAATTTCACTTCTGAAGAACTCCCACTTACCAAGTTCTCCTTTGCTAAAAAACATCCTGTCCCAATCCACACTTGTCAAATCCTTGCAAATATCATAAAAATTAGCCTTTCCAATTTAGAATCTCAAGAGAGGTCCAGGCCTCTGCTTTTCTGTATTTACTTGGAATCTCATGATCAGTAGATACAAAGTGTTCCCATACACTAATTTCTGTCACTCGCCCTAGATCACTTCCCAATAGCTTATTGCACACTTCTACATCGGGAATTTTACATACTGATTAAGGTAGATTTGATAAGCTCTACCCCATCTAGTCCTTTTACAGCCTAGGATTCCAGTCAATAAATGGAAAGTTAAAATCACTCACTTTATCAACCTTTGTTTCTTGGCATAGTCCGCAATCTCTCTACAGATTTGTTCCTTGAAATCCCTCAGACTGTTGGGCGCAAGCAAGTCCAAGTAATGGCTACAATATCATAATTTCATGTCCTGAGGTCTGAATGACATCTGTTTGGTGTCAAAAAAAGAACCTTGCCCTCAATGTCACTGAAACAAAGGAGCTGGCTGCAGACTACAGGAGAAATGGAGACAGGCTGACCCAGGATCTGGGGTTGAGAGGGTGAACAGCTTTAAGTTCCCTGGCACACACAACACCGAGGATCTCACCGGGTCTGTACATACTGGCTGTGTGGTGAAAAAGGCACAACAGCACCACTTTCACCGCAGGCGGTTCAGGAAGTGTGGGATGGGGCCCCAAATACTAACAACTTTCCACAGGGGCAAAATTGAGAGCATCCTGACTGGCTGCATCACTGCCTGGTATGGGTGCTGTACTTCACTCAGTTGCAGGACTCTGCAGAGAGTGGTGCGGACAGCCCAGCGCATATGTAGATGTGAACTTCTCACTATTTAGGACATTGACAAAAACAGGTGTGTAAAAAGGGCCACTGTGTAAAAAGGATCATTGGGGACCAGAGTCACCCCAACCACAAACTGTTCCAGCTGCTACCATCTGGGAAACGGTACCACAGCCTGAAAGCCAGGACCAACAGGCCCAGGGACAGCTTCTTCCACCAGGCCATCTGATTGATTAATTCATGCTGATACAATTGTACTTTTATTTATCCTGACTGTCCTGTTGTACATACTATTTATTATAAACTATTAAAAAATTTAACATTGCACATTTAGACAGAGACATAACATAAAGATTTCTACAACTCATGTATGAAGAATGTAAGTAATAAAGTCAATTCGATTCAATTCAACCTCTCCACTATCTGTTCTGTCATTCTGGCTCCAATCCTCCCTGCAACTTTAGTTTAACCACCCACCCCACAGGGGAGCACCAGCAAGCCTTGCCACTAGGATACTCATCCCTTTCTAGTTCTGTTCCCCTAACTAACAAATCCCCTATCACCCCTTTGACTTTCCTCTGCCAGGTAATTCCCCCCAACAGTTTCTAAAGTGTCCACCTGTTGTTGTGTGGGATAGCAACAAGAGTACTCGGCGATGGCTATTTAACCTCATTCCCCTTCCTGACTCTCACCCAGTTTCCTGTGTCCTGCACCTTGGGTACAACTCACCTCTCTGCACATCATACCTATCACACCCTCTGACGCTTGGATGATGCGGAATTCATCCATTACCTACTCCAACTCCTTAAAGTGCAGCTGGATATACACCTTCTACGTGAGGACGTCAGGGACACTGGAGGTCTCCCCGCCTTCCCACCAATATCCCCTCTAATTTGTAATGACCAGTGTGTGCAAAAACCTTGTACTGTACAATTTTTACCCAGTGACAACAACATGTGCAAACTGAATTTTATATAGAGAGGTATTCATTTCAACAGCGAGCAAATCACTGTCAGTAAGAACTTTAATCTCTTCTGGTTGAGTCTTGATTGAGTTCATCTGCACTCTCACACAACCTATGTAACAGGTTAATGAAGGATTTACTCGCCACAGCTTCTGCAAACCACCTATTTGTGATTTTCTTGCTAAATGATGCTTTCAATTTCAGATTTCCAAATATCACTCCACTTCTTCCCACTTGAAAACTCTACAGCAACAATACAGACGGTATTGTACATAAGTATTTCCCCTGAAGTCTCACCCAGGTGACTGACAGTGGTGAACTCAGTGATGGTAATGCCAAGGAATACTGCCTTTAAGGGCAGTAGTTCGTCTCCCTGGAGTCTGGCACATTTCTGATGTGAAAGCTACTTGTTGCCCAGGGCAAAGGTGTTTGATATCATTATGTAGCCAGACAGAATTGGTTCTGTCTGGCTACATGTTCTCACTGGTAGAAAAATGCAGACCGAGAGGAGGTAGAACAAGCAACACACACAAAATGCTGGAGGAACTCAGCAGGCCAGGCAGTATCTATGGAAAAGAGTACTAAAGCTGAATTCCTCCAGCAATTTGTGTGTGTAGCTTGGATTTCCAGCACCTGCAGATTTCCTCTTTGTGATTGGAGGTAGATCAAAGATGATTTTCTCAACTGGTGATGTAAAAGATTTTAGAGCTATAGAATAGAACACGACAGCACAGTACAGGCCCTTCAGCCCTCCATGTTGTGCCAACCCATATAAACCTTAAAAAAAAGAACTAAACCCACACTACCCCGTAACCCTCCATTTTTCTTTCATCCATGTGCCTGTCCAAGAGGCTGTTAAATACCCCTAATGTTTTAGCCTCCACCACCACCCCTGGCAAGTCATTCCAGGCACTCACAACTCTCTGTGTAAAAAAAAAACTTACCCCTGAAGTCTCCCCTAAACTTCCCTCCCTTAATTTTATACATATGCCCTCTGGTGTTTGCTGTTGGTGCCCTGGGAAACGGGTACTGACTATCCACCCTGTCTATGCCTCTCGTAATCTTTTAGCCCTCTATCAAGTTCTAGACCTTTCATATTATTTCACATTTCATAAAGATTGAAACAGAATAGGCTGAAACACAATGTTCAAAAGTGCTGGCGTTCAATCCACTTGGTGCATTGACTCATTACATTTTTTGGGTGTATGTTTGTCAGAAACACATCCAACAGATTTCCCATCAGAAGTGCAGGAAAATTCTGTACCTGATTTCAAATGAACCACTGAGCACTCTGAAAAAAAGGTGCGGCAGAGGCCGATTTCTCCCCTGTGCTTTTATTTTCAGTGTGAACTATGTAACATTGATGGTGATTAATGATCATTACTTTCAGGCGACAGCCCTCCAAACATGTGACGAACCACAGTAAAACTTAGTGAACCTGCCATGGTTGGGTCTTGGGTGTCGGACTAGCAGATTTTCTGTATTATTAGATGTTCTCTTATTAATACATCATACCTCACATCCAAATCACTGTTTTTAGACATCACATTCTAGAATGATGTGAAAATAAGGTCAAAGTAAGTTTCAAAGTCATCTGGGAAACAGAAACGTGCAAGTTTAAAGGGAGCAGAGATACCTGACTGACCTGCATGAGGTGTTGAGCTACCTAAAATGCATTCTTGAACGTATACTGCAGATTTAAAGCATTAATTGGATTTAAATTATTTTATTAAATTAACATTATCTTGCATCTCTTAATCCTAATTCACAAGTTTAACATAGAATTAACCTTTCTGCATTTGGATATCTACAATTTTTGTTCTTTTCTTTCGAAAAATGCAGTCACATCATAATACTATTCAAACTTCTGACCAAAAGTCTTATTTTTCCCCCTTTTATTTTTTCCCAGGAAAAAAATACTATAAACTTTTTGCTATTTAAAATTGGTAACATTTATCAATTCATGCTTTTGTTTAAAATTAAATTGCTTAACTCCCTGAAGCAAACTTGTAAGTTCACTAGCTAATAAAGAATTGAACAAAGAGGATTGTTATATTTTACGCACAAAGCAGCATAATATCAATGCTCCTACATCATAAATTGGGAGACAAATGTACACATCCCAACCTTATTAGGTATTTGTACTCAATTTTTCCCACAGATGGTGAACTGCTAATCTTGGCTGGTTCATCAGGCACAGCATGGAGAAGGTCTGAAGGGAGGTGGAGTGGTTTGTGTATTTGCGGCAGTGCTGGGAGGAAAAATCAGCATGAATGATGAATGTCTTTAATGTCCCTTCCTATAAAATGCTCGACAGATGTTTCACACTTATTTGACCTTGAGCTTTTTTTTAAAACCATATTACACTTTAGTCAGGATTACTTAGAATTTCAACATCTCTTTTCCAGTGAAAATAATAAGTGGGAAGGGGTATAATTTAAAGATCCTATATATTCAGTTTAATCCACCCCGTTCTAATGAAATGTTTATTCAGTTATTTATGCTATTGACAAGGCTCTGAATAAAGCAAATGAGGACCAATAGGTGTGGTCCATTCTTACAACCAGTTCGATGGCATAATTTTAAACTCACTTCCCCAAGTTTTCACATTTAGGAGCAGAATCACAAGAAGAGGTGGCAAATGACCAGGGAAAGCTTCACACAGAATCACAGAACAATTATTATAAAATTATTGTTGGCATGAAAGGAGATCATCAACCAGAACTATCCTTTCAACTCCAATCCTTTTCTCTTGCCCTGCATCACTGCAAAAATTCACTCTCATTTCCTTTCCAATTCTATTTGAAAGTACTGTCTTAGTCTTCGACAGTACTGTCCTGTGGATATCCAGTAACTGTGCTCTGGAAGTCCAATCCACAGTAGAATCTTTGCTAATCCACAATGCTAGCACTGCACCTCACCATACTTTATGTCCAGTAATTTAACCAAGATTCCGATTTTCAAATCACAGAAAAGACTAAGTACTAATTTAAAACAAAGGCTAAGGTTTAAACTTTCATCTTATGCTGATGATCATCTAATGTTATACTGCTTTTCCATATATAAGATAGATAGATAGATAGATAGATAGATAGATAAATAAATAAATAAGGAATGATAGATAAGGTTGTGGCCTAAGGTAGAAGGAGTCAATTTTAGAAAATCTAGCACATCTATTTTTCAACATAGTCCACTCCTACATTTACACACACAGTCCAGCGGTCGTGTAACATACGAATCTTGGACCTCCAGAGAGTGTCCACAGACGGGTTTTGTTCCCTTTCTCGGAGTTCCTAATCCTTGCATTTAGATAGCTGGAGCTCAGCTCTGTCTGAGAGATCCATCTGTTCCCATTCCCTCATCAGCCGGAAGCTCCCCGGGGCCCGTGTACGGATCGTGAGGCTGAGAGAGAGGGAAGAGAACAGGACTGTCCCGGGATTGCTGCCCACGGTCTCCGAAATTCAGAGGAATTATCCCGAAGTCGGTGTTTAAGATAAAAACACGGAGAATCGCTCTTACCTGCAACCGACATTTTCAAGGCCTCGTGTGCTGCGCGCATGCGTGATACTCGGGGACGTCGTCAGCCTGACGCCTGCGCAGTTCATCAGTGCTTCAGTGCCTGATAAAAATTATTCGCGCAGGGCCTTAAGGGTAATAACGGTGCCATTAAACAGTTCTTGAAGCACCGGTTCAATGTCCAGATCTCATTTTTTTAGGGTATATAGAAAAAATCTGCAGCTTTTTTAACGCAGTAAGCGGCTCACATAAACAATATACTCAATATCAACGTGTATTTAATGCCAAAGTAAAATGCGGATATAAAACACAAGAGATTCTGCAGTGGCTGGACATACAGAGACGCGCACACACACAAAATGCTGGAGGAGCTCTGCAGTTCAGGTAGTAACTAAGCAGCGGAGTCCACAGTCTAGGCATGCTGAAGAGGCTCGGTCTAAAAGTTGTTTATTTATTCCTCTCCACAATTGCTGCCTGATCTTTTGATTTCCACTAGTATTTTGCAGAAACTAACCATCTTTTTTTTTCGGTCAACCAGTTTCCAAATTTTTCTGATCTTCCTTTTGTAGCCACATCGAGCTGGTCTGATTCCTCCTCCTCGTCGTAAACTCTAGACCCCATCTCTCTGTGGAGCCCCAAAGCCTGACTCAGGCTGGCAACTCTTCGGTTTCTGACTTTGCACCATCGAAGATTCACTCGCCAGTCTGCTGTCAGACTTTAGAGGTGCATTGTGTTACGAGACCGCAGAATCGTTTACTGTGAGTGTCGCTTTAAGTGCCTGAGTGAGGCGGGTCTGTGACGTCACACACACCGCGGCAGAGACAGAGAGACAGAGGGGAGAGGAGAGAAGGAGGAGAGGGAGGGGAGAGAGATAGAGGAAGAGAGAAAGAGTGAGAGAGACTTCAGCTTGTCTCTGCTATGCCCAAAAGATTGGGTTGATCATCGGCACGCAGTGCACAACGGATGTGTGACTGTCACTTCGTATAATCCATATGTGTGGATTTCCCTTACCCGGAATCGGGGTGTTCTGTGGTAACCATCCGAAGACGATATTCCTGTGACTGTCACCTGGTGATATTTCTAAGTGGATTTCGGAACTAATCCACGGATACGATCTTCGGCGACTGTTATTTCGTTCACCCAGCGTGGAATGTGTGTGGAATTCTTCGTAATTGCCTTCTCTCTACATCTTCGTGTGGATTTACAAATCTCTCCTCTCACTCACTTATTCTGTGGATTACTGAACTTTTCCACTTTACCATCTAAAAACTTTAAGCATTGATAGCTTGATAGTTTGGGAGCTATGTGTACGCACAACAATGTTAACTTCTGTTTATTTCGTTTAATCTTTTATATTTGGAGCAGATACTAATGAAGAGATTGGTTTTAACATCGAAACCAGACTCCGTTAGTGATCTTTTGCTGCTGGTACGTAACAATTGCAACAACCCAGCTGTCTGAGGCACAGTCATTTAAAATTGGTGAAAATGACCCAAAACGTTGAAAAGAGCGGGAAAGAAGGAGTTTAAACAACTTCGTCCAGAGCCCTGAAGAACGTCACAACCACAGTGAGCTCATCGTCTTGTTCAGCCCGGAGAAAATCATGCAGGGAATTCATGCAGGTGTATAAGATGATGAGAGGCATTGGTCGTGTGGATAGTCAGAGGCTTTTTCCCAGGGCTGAAACGGCTAACACGAGGGGGAATAGGTTAAGCTTCTTGGAAGTAGGTACGGAGGAGATGTCAGAGCTAAGTTTTTTTTAAGCAAAGAGTGGTGTTTGTGTGGAATGCATTGCCAGCCATGGTGGTAGAAGCGGATACAATACTTTTAAAGGGCTTTTAGATAGGTACATGGAGCTTAGGAAAATAGAGGGCTATGTGGTAGGGTAATTCTAAAGCAGTTTCTAGTGTAAGTTACATGGTCGGCACAAATTGTGGGCCAAAGCATCTATCATGTGTTGTAGATTTCTTTGATTCTATGAAATTCAAGAGAAATCTCCTATCCCACGGAGTGGTGACTAGTTGCAACCTGTCATCACAGGGAGAGTGAGAGAGGAACGGCTGGGGTAGATTTTAATACACTGATATGGAACAGAAACATTGGTAGGAAACAGATGGGCCGAGTGGCCTTTCTAGTGTATATTGTGAGTGTGGTAGAGACAGTAAGTACCTGAGACACGGGATTTGATACAAACTGATTTATCTTTCACAGATCCACAATATTAAACACCAGTCTAGTTTAAGACAAATATCAGCAGAACGGACTCCTCCAATGCTCAGTGACCAGGGTTCAGCCCTGGGTGCGATGAACAGCCGCAAGAACTGCAGAATCTGACAGTAACAGTCCCTCATGAACCTGCAGCTGCCTTCAGTCACCGTGATGGTTAAACATTTAACACGGAGCTGATTTGAACTTCCTCCCTGATGTGAAGTTGTTGGTGTTGCAGCAGCTGGGATGATTGAGTAAAACTCTTTGCTCACTCCGGACAGAAATGTGGCCTCTATTTATTGTGAACTCACCGGAGCATCACAAGGTGGGTTAACTGAATGAGTCTCTTCACACACACGGAGCAGGTGAACGGCCGCTTCCCAGTGCGAAGCTGTTGGTGTATCTGCGATGCCCGACTGAATCCTTTCCAAAATGAGAGCCAGTGAATGACGTCACAGTGCTAGCAACGTCATGGCGATGTATCCAATCAGATCACGGACATGGACACATGTTCGGGCTCTCCTTGCAGCGAGTGGGGCGCTGTCTTCTCCAGCATCTCCGCCTCCACATTCAAGGATCGGCGGCATTCAAGCGCTGGTGAACCGACAGATACAGCAGAACTAACGTGCTGTTGTGTTCTGATTCCCAGACTCAAATCCTTTGAATTTTCTACACTTTAAAAATTTTACGAAGCACGTCAGTGAGTGAAGGACAACAATTCAACTGAAATAATTTTAGTCTTTATGGTGCCTTCTGATAAAAACACTGTCACAACTCAAAACATTTTGAAGGAACAAAGCTTCATCTTTTAACTGGCCACAGTTCCGGAATCAGCCACAACATCAAACTCTCTGCTTCCCTCTCTGTGTCAAAATGGATCATTCCTCCCCTTCATCAGTCTGTGACTTGGCTCAGTTTGTCTGTCTCCTTCGCATTCTGAGCATGCGCCACACACCCACTGAGATCACATTTTATTTACACGGCTGCGACTAGAGACTTTCTGATTATTATGTCCCTCCTGGTATTTGACGGTTGTAAACTCCGAGTCAGCAATGGTATTGACCCTCAGGAGTAGGTGATTAGGCTTTTTCGTTGGAGATCGATAAACTGCCGGTAGTGTGTGTCTGGATGAGTGGGTCGTTTTCAGACTGGAAGGAGGTAGCGTTTGGAGTACCCCAGAGATCAGTCCCTGACCACAGTTGTTCACAGTTTAATGTCCTGGCGGAGGCAGCGAGATGTGAGATGTCCCAGTCTGCTGGTGACGCAGAAAGAGTGGAGTTGGGGGAGGGGAGGGGAGGGTATTCACATGCAATTTCGTGGCTTTGCAATCAGTACATAGTGCACTGTGGGGCTGCAGTGGCAGGTTCCAATCTGCTAATTAGATTTGCTGACCACAGTACATTGATCGGCCGAATCCCAAATAATAACGAGGCAGCCTACAGAGAAGAAGTCATCACCCCGACACACGTTGAGTTTTTTTTTCCCCTTCTTCAGAGAGCCAAAAAAACAAAGTAAAAGCATGAAAGTCGTTCAGAGAGAAAAATCAAACTCCCACCGCAACCCCAGCATAAAAAAAAGAACGGCATCCCGATCATCAATCTACAACCCCCCCCCCCCCCCGCACAAAAGGGAACAATAACATTGAGCCCCCGATAAATAAACACTCTACTCCGCACAACTGCGGAGGAGCCGGTGTCACCAGTGTCGAGGCGGCCGCATCGGGAACAGCGGACACAACAGGCGACCCCGGAAGATTCACAGGTGAAGTGTCGCCTCACCTGGAAGGATGTTTGGACAACGGAGAGAGTTCGGCCGTCCGGCCCTTTCACTGTGACACCCCGAACTCCACATCAAATCCGTCCAAACGAATCTGGGTGAACTTTAATGACCAATAAATATAATTCCTCTCAGCGATCAGCTGTCTGAATGATCCCCTGACTCTGAGAGGAAGGGGTATCTGTGGTCCACACTGTCAGGGTGTTGAGTTTAACAGGAAACAAAGACTGCAGGGACGAGAGGTTTTCTGTTGACTAATACACTGTGTGTGGACCCCGCTGGCAATTCAGGTGTTGTGACCCGAATCGAGACAAACACCACGCTGCCCACTCCACCAACAACACGGCACAGCCGGACACATAACAGGGGACTTTACATCCCACAACACTGGATTCAGCGATGAAACCCGTCATTAATGTTGTTGTCCCACTGAAGTAATAAGAAAAGTCCATTAAGGTGCTTTTCAATGCGAGCGCTCTCCCTCAGGTGACGTCACACAGCTCCTCCCTCCACGCGCCTGACGTCACACATGGGCTCCCCACACCGGGATCTGCCCTCACGTACGCGGTGTCTTACGTCACCTACGCGCTGCTGTGCTCGAGCTGTATCGGTTTTAACGACTGGGCTAATAATCACGTGACCACCCCTCTCCCGCCGCAGTCAACAGTGGATTCAGGAGCTGCGCTATTCCCATTGGTGCAAAGCGATGTCAATCAACAGTTACAACCTGTCGCGGAGGCAGACAAGCCGAGTGAGCGTTACCCCGCTGAGTCCGTCTCCCGCTCAAGCGCCGACCGCCTCACCAGAGCGGAGAAAATCTAAAAGTAAATGTCCGCTTTCTGATTTATTTCCCTTTCCCTCCGAGGAAAGTTGGGGCGTTTGTGAAGCGTCCCCTGCGGCCGGAGTCTGATGTATCGCTGAGAGGTAGGATGAAACGCTCGGCCCGACGGTTTGATGCTGGTTCCCCCGGGAGGAAGGGGGGATTTTATAGACAGGGTGAAGATGGTGTGAGAGGAGGCGGACAGGATGTTTGTGGTGGGGACAGGAGTGGCTTATCAGCAGAAATGTCTGAGCCCATGGTGGCGCCGAACGGAGGGATTCACCACATTGGGGGGCAAACACGGCAGACTGTTGCCCTGTAAGCGGGGTCAATGGTCCGCGCAAAGTGACAATTATTTGGGCTTGTTGAGATTGTACCTGGAATATGGTGTAAAATCCCGCTCCCCATACTAACACGGGTTATACAGACCAAAGAACAAACTGCTGGAAGAACTCAGTGTGTCGGGCAGCATCTGTGGAGGGAAATGGACCGTCATCATTTTGGGCCGAGACCCTCCCTCTGGACTGAGATTGGACGGGAGATAGTCAGATACAAGAGATGAGGGGTGGGGATGGGGCAAGAGCTGGGGAGTGGGAGGTGGATCCAGGTGAGGGGGGAGGTGGGAAGATAGAAATAGTGACGGGGTGGGAGGTGAGTGTTTGGGGCAACACGGGGCCGCAGAAGATGGAAATTAATTCCATGATTGAGGAAATGGGGATGGGGCAGAAACGTGTCTGAGATGGGAGAGCTGTGAATGTGAAATAATGTAGGAAATGAGGCCGATGTGTCGGGCAGCGTGTGAGGGGCGAGGAACAGTCACCGGGTCACGTGGGAGACCCTCCACCGTCACGTGATCCCGTCTGACCGCAGATCGGCGGCATCTGCGGGTTTGTCTCCGAGGTCCCGCCCCTCCCTGATGACGCAATAAGCACTGCGCATGCTCACATTCCCGGAACGGCCAGTGGTTATTTTTCTTTGTTTGCTGAAGCGGGTCCGGAGCGGCGGGTTGTCTGTGGGATCCGGATCGGGAGAGGGTCCTCGCCCCCCGGGGCGGGGGGGTCGGATGATTCTCTGCGGAGCGGGACCGACAAGATCCATGCGGTGAGTACTGAGTCCGGTCCCGACCGATGCTGGGCGGTGAGTCCCGGTAACTTCCCCGAACTCGCGGTCTCACCCCGTTTCCTGGACAAAATCTGCTGGGGTCTGTCCGGGTTGTGAGACCTTCACATCGAACCTGGGGATATTTTCCATGGTGTTTTGTTAAAAGTTGGTTCGGGGAGAAGGGTAAATGCCAAAGTTCCTGTTTCTCTATCTTTGTCATTTTAGTACATAGTAGTATGTACTGTTAATTCAGTGTCTGTGCATTGCTGGAGGGCCATCAGTGATCGTCATTGATCCCTTCTCCCACCCGTTCCATCTGCTTAATCCCTGCACATCTGGTTCAACCTCTGTCCAGCCTGCAACCCACCACCTCGATGATAAATATCGACAATCTCTCTTCTACCGTTGCCTTCATTGTGAAGTCTTTTGCCTCACGGAGTTATTTCTGAAATCAGTGTTTGTTACCTGGAACTGCCAGAGGATTTATTTCATGCAGAATGAGGGAGGATAAAGGCAGTCACTACAAAGTTTCAAAGTTATCAAACGGCCGATGTGTTAATCGTTGCCAGACGGAAACTCCCAGTATTTAAAGTTGAGTCTTATTTCCTGTTTTGGTCATGTTTGGAGAGGCAAATTCCCTGTTGCCAGGAACAGCCACAGGATCTGCAGGGAGTGGAGCACATTTTTATTGCTCTCTGGCCACTTCCTCTCATTGAGAGTTAGCGGCCTCGGGAGCAGATGTAACAGACTGATAGTGGGTTCGGAGGATGTTGTGAACATTCACTGTGTCGACTGTATTAACCCTGTGTTGGAATGAAGAGAAAAGTAATGAATGTGGGAATTACATTTGTGCAACTTTGTTCAGGCCGTCACAAACACCTTGTAATCATTAAATAGTTGTGAATCATTTAAAGTCAAAAGAGAAAATGCTGGAACCGTTCAGCAGATCGGGCAGCATCAGTTCTGATACTGAGTCTTCCACAGTTTCTCTTTCCACAGATCCAATCTGATATACCGAGTTTCCAGCATTTAATTTCAATTTGAAATGAAAAGCCTGTTATTCCTGTTAGCCCACAGCAAATGTGACGGCCAATTGTGCTGGGCAAAATCTCATTTAACAATCGGGCAATGATAAAATGCTTTCAGTTTAGCTGCTGGAGACAATGTGAAACGTATCCCAGCCTGCTGGTGACCCACGACCAGGTTTTCCAGCCCAATATCTGCTCCAGTCAGAGGATTATCAGGTTCCCATTCTGCCACAGGTTGATGTAGGAGTGTTAATTTGATGTGCTTGTAGGTGGGATGACTGAGTGAATCCTTTCCCACAGTCTGAGCAGGTGAATGGCCTCTCCCCAGTGTGAACTCGCTGATGTGCTTGTAGGTGGGATGACTGAGTGAATCCTTTCCCACAGTCTGAGCAGGTGAATGGCCTCTCTCCAGTGTGAACTCGCTGATGTGCTTGTAGGTGGGATGACTGAGTGAATCCTTTCCCACAGTCTGAGCAGGTGAATGGCCTCTCCCCAGTGTGAACTCGCTGATGATCTTGTAGGTGGGATGACTGAGTGAATCCTTTCCCACAGTCTGAGCAGGTGAACGGCTTCTCCCCAGTGTGAACTCGCTGATGTATCTCCAGTTGAGATGACGAAGTGAATCCCTTCCCACAGTCCGAGCAGGTGAACGGCCTCTCTCCCATGTGAACTCGCTGATGTACCTTAAGTTTATATGATGAAGTGAATCCTTTCCCACAGTCTAAGCAGGTGAACGGCCTCTCACCAGTGTGTACTAACTGATGTCTCAGTAGGTGAGATGACAACGCAAATCCCTTCCCACAGTCTGAGCAGGTGAACGGCCTCTCCCCCGTGTGAATTGACCAGTGTGCTTGTAGGGTAGCAAACTGTGTGAATGCCTTTGCACAGTCTGAGCAGGTGAATGGCCTCTCCCCAGTGTGAACTCGCTGATGTGCTTCTAGGTGGGATGACTGAGTGAATCCTTTTCCACAGTCCGAGCAGGTGAACGGCCTCTCCCCAGTGTGAACTCGCTGATGTACCTTCAGTTGAGATGACGAAGTGAATCTTTTCCCACATTCTGAGCAGGTGAACGGCCTCTCACCAGTGTGTACTAGCTGATGTCTCAGTAGGTGAGATGACAACGCGAATCCCTTCCCACATTCTGAGCAGGTGAACGGCCTCTCACCAGAGTGAACTCGCTGATGTAGCTTAAGATTAGATGACAAAGTGAATCCTTTCCCACAGTCAGAGTAGGTGAATGGCCTCTCACCAGTGTGAACTGACTGGTGACTCAGTAGGTGAGCTGACAACGTGAATCCCTTCCCACAGTCTGAGCAGGTGAATGGCCGCACCCCGGTGTGAACACGCTGGTGAGCCATTAGGGTGGATGACTGAGCAGATAAATGGATTCCCCCCGTGTAAATTGACAGCATGTCAGTCGGTCAGATGATCGATGAATCTCTCCCACAGTCTGAATAGAAATAATGATCGAGTGAATCACTCCCCACAGTCTGAGTAGGAATGATGATCGAGTGAATCCCTTGTTCCACTTCTTAAATATCTGGACATAGACAACAAAACAGCGTGTTGTGTTTGACCTGCCCGTAGATAATTTCCTTGTTGTTTTTAACCTGAAAAAGATTTATAGTACATCAATGGGTGAAGGACAATATTTCAGACGAGATTACTTGAGGTGTCAAGGTGTGATCTGGCATCACACTGTTACAGTGAGGTTCAACCCAAGTTGGAGAGAGAAGTCATCTTCCAGCTGGGCACTGTGCAGGTATCTGGAATGACCATCAAACTCTCTGATGATCTTCCCGTCTCTATAAGAATGGGGCATTTCTGCCGTCACCAATCTGTGACCTGGCTCAGTTTGACTCTCTCCATTGGTATTATTCTCTGTTCCCACTGAGCTGCAAGAGTGCCTGTCCGCAAAGTAACTGAACACTCTCACACAAATACCCTTTGTTGACATGCAGCTGGGATTTTCTTTTATCTACTGTCAATGTAAAGTGCCACAGTTTTGAAGCCAGGTAAACATTTCCTGCCCAGATGAATGATTGGTCCGCACAGCTGTTCAAAGGAATTAAATGAATAATCATATTATTTCAGGTTCTTGTCACAGTCATAGAAAAGCACAACACAGAATCAGGCCCTTTGGCCCATCTGGTTTGTGTTGAACTATTTAAACTGTCTGCTCCTGTACCCCTGCCATCCAGGTGCCTATACAACCCTCTTAGAAGTTGAAACTGACCTTGCATGGACCAGCTGGGTTTTCTGCTCATTCCACACCCGGATGACCGTCAGTGGAAGAAGTTTCCCCTCATGTTCCCCTTAACATTTCACCTTTCACCCTTAACCCATGGCCTCTGGTTGTTGTCCCACCCAATCTTCGTGGAAAAGGCCAGCTTGCATTTACCCCATCTATAACCCTCATGATTTTGGTATGCCTCTGTCAAATCTCCCCTCAATCTTCTACATTCCAAGGAATTCCAATTTTGGGGGATATTAACATGCGAGTGGATTGGGAAAGTCAGGTCAGCACTGGATCTCAAGAGAGAGAATTTGTAGAATGTCTCCGAGACTGCTTTTTAGAACAGGTTGTTGTTGAGCCCACTCGGGGATCAGCTGTACTGGATTGGGTATTATGTGATGAAACAGAGGTAATTAGAGAGATGGAAGTGAAGGAACCCTTAGGAGGCAGTGATCACAACATGACTGAGTTCCCGTGAAATTTGAGAAAGAGAAGCTGAAATCCAATGTGTCGGTATTTCAGTGGAGTAAAGGAAATTACAGTGGCATGAGAGAGGAACTGGCCAAGGTTGACTGGAAAGGGACACTGGCAGGAAGAACGGCAGAGCAGCAGTGGCTGGAGTTATGTGAGAAGTGAGGAAGGTGCAGGACAGATATATTCCAAAGAAGAAGAAATTTTGGAATGGAAAAAGGATGCAACTGTGGCTGACAAGAGAAGTCAAAGACAAAATAAAAGCAAAGCAGAGGGTATACAAGGAAGCAAAAATTAGTGGGAAGACAGAGGATTGGGAAGTTTTTAAAAGCTTACAAAAGGAAACTAAGAGGGTCATTAAGAGGGAAAAGATGAACTACAAAAGGAAGCTAGCAAATAATATCAAAGATGATACTAAAAGCTTTCTCAAGTATATAAAGAGTAAAAGAAAGAGGTGTGAGTAGATATAGGACTAATAAAAATGATGCTGGAGAAATTGTAATGGGAGATAAGGAGATGGCAGAGGAACTGAATGAGTATTATGCATCAGTCTTCACTGAGGAAGACATAAGCAATATACCGAACATTCAAGGGTGTCAGGGAAGAGAAATGTGCGCAGTCACAATTACGACAGAGGAAGTACTCAGGAAGCTGAATAGTCTAAGGGTAGATAAATCTCCTGGACAAGATGGAATGCACCCTCGTGTTCTGAAGGAGGTAGCAGTGGAGATTGCGGAGGCATTAGCAATGATTTTTCAAAAGTCGATAGACTCTGGCATGGTTCCGGAGGACTGGAAGACTGCAAATGTCTACTCCGCTACTTAAGAAAGGGGCAAGGAAGCAAAAAGGAAATTATAGACCTGTTATCTTGACATCGGTGGTTGGGAAGTTGCTGGAGTCGATTGCCAAGGATGAGGTTACGGAGTACCTAGAGGTATATGACAAGATAGGCAGAACTCAGCATGGTTTCCTTAAAGGAAAATCCTGCCTGACAAACCTAGTGTAATTTTTTGAGGAAATTACAAGTAGGCTAGACAAGGGAGATGCAGTGGATGTTGTGTATTGGATTTTCAGAAGGCCTTTGACAAGGTGCCACACGAGGCTGCTAAACAAGATAAGAGTCCATGGAATTACGGGAAAATTACATACGTGGATAGAGCGTTGGTTGATTGGCGGGAAACAGAGAGTGGGAATAAAGGCATCCCCATTGAGTCCTGACGAAGGGTCTCAGCTCGAAACGTCGTCAGTGCTTCTCCTTATAGATGCTGCTTGGCCTGCTGTGTTCCACCAGCATTTTGTGTGTGTTGTTTTATAAAGGCATCCCATGCTGGTTGGCTGCCGGTTACCAGTGGTGTTCCACAGGGGTCCGTGCTGGGGCCGTTTCTTTTTATGTTGTATATCAATGATTTGGATTATGGAATAGATGGCTTTGTGGCTAAGTTTGCTGATGATACAAAGATAGGTGGAGGGGCCCATCATGCTGAGGAAACAGAGAGTCTGCAGAGAGACTTGAATAGATTGGGGGAATGGGCAAAGAAGTGGCAATTGAATTACAATGTCGGAAAGTGTATGGTCATGCAGAAGAAATAAACGGGCAGACTATTATTTAAATGGAGAGAGAATTCAAAGTTCTGAAATGCAATGGGACTTGGGAGTCCTCGTGCAGGATACTCTTAAGGTTAACCTCCAGGTTGAGTTGGTGGTGAAGAAGGCAAATGCAATATTGGCATTCATTTCTAGAGGAATAGAGTATAAGAGCAGGGATGTGATGTTGAGGCTCTATAAGGCACTGGTAAGACGTCACTTGGAATACTGTGTGCAGTTTTGGGCTCCTTATTTTTGAAACGATGTGCTGACATTGGAGAGGGTTCAGAGAAGATTCACTGGAATGATTCTGGGAATGAGAGGGTTAACATATGAGGAATGTTTGACCGCTCTTGGACTGTACTTGGAGTTTAGAAGAATGAGGGGGGACCTCATAGAAACATTTTGAATGTTGAAAGGCACGGACAGTGTGGATGTGGCAAAGTTGTTTCCCATGGTGGGCGAGTCTAGTACGAGAGGACGTGACTTGAGGATTGCAGGGCGCCCATTCAGAACGGAGATGCAAAAAAAATTTTTTAGCCAGAGGGTGGTGAATCTATGGAATTTGTTGCCACGGGCAGCAGTGCTGGTCAAGTCATTGGGTGTATTTAAGGCAGAGATTGATAGGAATCTGAGTAGTCAGGGCATCAAAGGTTATGGTGAGACAGCGGGGGAATGGGACTCAAGGGGAGATTGATCAGCTCATGTTGAATTGGCGGAGCAGACTCAATGTACTGAATCGTCGACTGCTGCTCCTTTGTCTTATGGTGATTCCTGTGTATGCACCCTGGAAGCCTCAAGAAATGATCATGATCATAAATCAGGCCCCAGATAGAAAAGAAAAACCAGCACAGTTTGTTCAGTGTGTCCACAGTACTACACAAATGTTCAACACGACCCTGCAAGATTTATTCGGTCTCTCCTGCATGATTCTCTCAGCTGATGAAGGGCAGAAATGGAAGGCAGAATTGAGATACCAAACCTATCAGGAGTTACAGGCGGGAAACCATAATGAGAATGAACAGACAGACCAGATTATTCAAGCCATGGAAAGGATTCTCCAGCAAACTGTAAACATCACTAAAGTACCTGAATGCAAACCTAAGCCTGGGGAATTTGGACCAGACTATTGAGAGTGATTTGTGGCCTGCTACGGCAGCTTCGCAGGAGACCAAGACTTTAATGATGGGAATCTGTCCCCCCTATTCAATGACCCATTGCTCCAATGCTTACCAACTAAGTTAGCCAACATGATTAAAACAAATAATATGGCCTGGCCTGGGAATGACCGAAATCGAATGCGATGAGCTTTGACATATCATTAGGACCCAACTTTCGAATCCCGATCAACCCCGAAGGGAACTAATATTAAAGGTGAATATGCTCAGCGGGAAGAAGGATGCGAGCGGGCTATATCTGAGGAACAGAAATGGGAGCAAAAACTGGCCAAGGGGCAGGTGGGGACAACAACCCGTTTAGAAACTGACAAGAAGATGCTTTCAACCATGAGTACCAACCCTCAGGAAGAGCCCAATGTAATATTGCAAGTTGCTGGAAATCCAGTTCCGTTTATGATTGATATGAGGGCAACCACAACTACACTCGATCAGGAAATAGTATCGGAAAAGGGATTCCAGCTATCAGACGCTACAATCACTCTGTCTGGGTTCGAAGGCACGGAACGTACGTATTCACGTACCCAGCCACTGCAGGTGGAATTCCAGGATAACCAGTGTGAGGTTTCATTTACAGTCACCACCAGTCGGGGGTGTAATCTCGTAGGGAGAGACGTGCTCTGTCCGTTGGAAGTCAAGATTCTATGCACAGACAAAGCTGCCTGGTTTAGAGAGTATGGAGTATGATCAGAGATTAAGGGAGCTAGGGCTTTACTCTCTGGAGAGGAGGAAGATAGAAGGAGACATCATAGAGGTATACAAGATATTAAGAGGAATAGATAGACTGGACAGTAAGAGGCTTCCGAGGGGCACCACAGCTCAATAAAAGAGGTTGTGGCTTTTAGGTAAGGGGTGGGAGTTTCAAGGGGGATATTAGAGGAAGGTTTTTCACTCAGAGAGTGGTTGGTGCGTGGAATGCACTGCCTGAGTCAGTGGTGGATGCAGATACACTAGTGAAATTTAAGAGAATACTAGACAGGTATATGGAGGAATTTAAGGTGGAGGGTGATATGGGAGGCAGGGTTTGAGGGTCAGCACAACATTGTTCTATGTACTTCTGGTTGGGTGGCGATGATCACAGGTTTACGTAAATCGAAGGTCGGTTGCAGTTGGAAAGGGCCAGGACTGAGCCAGACGGCTGCATAGTCTGGGCCAGGAGTATAGGTTCAGATAGTTCTGGTCCCCCAACCTGTGAGAGTGGATGTCAGTGATGTGCATCTGTTTACGTGTATGGGTGTGGAGTAAATAGTGGGGAAGGTTATGGGTCTACTGGCGGGGTGGAGGGAGGTTGGAGATGTGGGTTATCAGACACAGTCTGACCCGGGAGGATGGGTCCTAGGGCAGATTATGTTGTAAGCAAGGGAGGATCTCGTCCGGGAACAGCTCGATGGTGGGAAGCAGATGGTGATGACGAGAGGCTGTTTATTGGAGTCAAGGCCCGTGCCTCCTGGAGCTCCCCAGGGTGACACCCATTGCTACTTGTCATCGATGTCAATAATCTGGTTGAGAATGTACAGGGTATGGGTAGTGAGTTTGCAGCAGGTAATTGTAAACAATTACTTCTTTTTGCAAGATAGTAAATATGAACAACCCCCTTTCTCTCTCCACACTCAGAACTGACCAAAAGCTACTTCAGAAGATGAAAGTTCTTCAAATGAGCAAACACTGAGGGAATGTGAGTGACTTTAAAGAGCTGGGACACTGACAGTACATTACCAGACCTGGAGTGATTGCAACTGGGTCTGATAGACATAACTGACAGTTCTGGGCACATTCAGTCTCACCTCAACTATTCCCTACCTTCCTTTGTACAGGTATGTAAAGTCTAATGGACCAGTGTTTGAGTAAGTGAGACTCACCAAACTTTCTCCTGACTGAATCACTAGAATCTCCGAGTCAGATGGGTCCTCTCCAGTTGATGCTCTCAGTCCTCGGTCTGGTTCACTTGTTGCTGTTCCCTCGTCTTCAGTCGTGGTTTGCTTCCAGTTGTGGGTTTTTCTTCAAATAAATCTCTCACAGCAGGTCTAACTTTAACATGGAAGATAATGAATCACGTTATCAATACAAAGGAGAACAAAACACTTCTTTTCACTGAAACCTAAACATTGAAGACAAATATAATGATCTCAGTGAACAGATCGGTAACTGTCCCTGACACATCACAGAACCTGATACGGGATAGGAAGGAGTCATCGTTCAGTCATGGTCAGATATAAGATGCAGGAACAGATTTAGGGGATTCGATTCATCGAGTCTGCTCCACCACTCAACCATGACTGAGATTTATTCCAACACCATATTCCTGCCTTCCTCCTGTAACCCTGAAGCTTCTTAGCAATCATGAATATAGTAATCTCTGCCATAAATATACCCAAATGACAGCCTCAACCAACCTCTGTGGCAACAAATTCCACAGATCAGCCATCTTTTGGCTGAAGAAATTTTTCTCATCTCAGTTTTAAAGGGAAGCATCTTTATTCTAAGACAGTACTGTCAGATCACAGACTCTCTGTCTAATGGAAACATCCACTCCATGTCAAGTCAAGTCAACTTTTTATGTCATTTCGACCATAACTGCTGGTACAGTACATAGTAAAAATGAGACGACGTTTTTCAGGACCATGGTGTTAATTTCAAAAACTAGACTGAACTACGAAATAAAAAAACACAGAGAATGCTACACTAGACTACAGACCGACACTGGACAGCATAAAATGCACAAAAACAGTATTGGCCTTACAATAAATAATAAACAGGTCAGTAGAGCAAGGTGTCAGTCCAGGCTTCGGGTATTGAGGAGTCTGAAAGCTTGTGGGGAGAAACTGTTATATAGTCTCGTCGTAAGAGCCTGAATGCTTCGGAGCCTTTTCCCAGATGGCAGGAGGGAGAAGACATTGTATGACGGGTGCATGGTGTCCTTCATAATGCTGCTTCCTTTGCGGATGCAGCGTGTAGTGTAAATGTCCGTGATGGCGGGAAGAGAGACCCTGATGATCTTCTCAGCTGACCTCACCATCCGCTGCAGGGTTTTGCGATCCGAGACGGTGCAATTTCCGAACCGGGCAGTGATGCAGCTGCTCAGAATGCTCTCAATACAACCCCTGTAGAATGTGATGAGGATGTGGGTGGGGGGGGGGGGTGGGGGGAGATGGACTCTACTCAGCCTTCGCAAAAAGCAGAAACACTGCTGGGCTTTCTTTGCTATAGAGCTGGTGTTGAGGGACCAGGTGAGATTCTCTGTCAGGTGAACACCAAGAAACTTGGTGCTCTTTACGATCTCTACCGAGGAGCAGAGTGAGCAGCAGTGGACTGAGCACAGCCCTGGGGATTGCCCTCCCGATCCGGACTGACTGAGGTCTCCCAGTCAGGAAGTCTAGGATCCAGTTGCAGAGGGAGGTGTTCAGGCCCAATAGGCTCAGCTTTCCAATCAGTTTCTGAGTGATGATTGTGTTGAATGCTGAACTAAAGTCTATGAACAACATCCGAACGTACATATCTTTTCTTTGTCCAGGTGGGTTAGGGCCAGGTGGAGGGTGGTGGCAATGGCGTCATCTGTTGAGCGGTTGGGACGGTACACAAACTGCAGGGGGTCCAGTGAGGGGGGCAGCAGGGTCTTGATATGCCTCATGACGAGCCTCTCGAAGCACTTCATGATGATGGATGTAAGTGCAACGGGATGGTAGTCATTTAGGCAGGACACTGGAGACTTCTTCGGCATGGGGATGATGGTGGCAGCCTTGAAGCACGTTGGAATGGTGGCGCTGCTCAGGGAGATGTTGAAGATGTCAGTGAGAACATCTGCTAGCTGGTCTGCACATCCTCTGAGCACTCTACCAGGGATGTTGTCTGGTCCAGCAGCCTTCCGTGGGTTGACCCTGCACAGTGTTCTTCTCACATCGGCCACGGAGAGACACAGCACCTGGTCATTCGCAGGAGGGGTGGACTTCCTCGCCGCCATGTCATTTTCCGCCTCAAACCAAGCGGATAAGTTATTCAGCGCATTTGGGAGGGAGGCATCACCTGCACAGTCAGGTGATGTTGTCCTGTAATTGGTGATGTCCTGGATGCCCTTCCACATGCGCCGCGCATCACCGCTGTCCTGGAAGCAATTGTGGATTAGCTGGGCATGTGCACGCTTTGCCCCTCTGATGGCTCGGGACAGATTGGCCCTCGCTGTTGTTAGAGCCGCCATGTCACCTGCTCTGAAGGCGGAGTCGCGGGACCTCAGCAGCGCACGCACCTCTGCGGTCATTCCATGGCTTCTGATTGTCCCTGTCCACTGCACCCAGGTTTTTCAGCCTTTGGTAGGTTTACTTAACCACCCCCACCCCTTTCACTCCATCGAGCACAGCCCCATAACCATCAAGTGCTCCTCATACATAAAGCCGATCAGTCCTGAGATTATTCATGTGAACCTTGTTAGCAACAACTGCACCGGACACATTCCCAAGTTTAAATCAGGAAATTTAAACCATTCCAGAGTGAATGTAATAAAAACAAACTGGAATCACCAGAATCGCTCAACAGGTAAGGAACTGCTGTGGGAAGAGCAACAAATTTAACGATTCAAGTTCACAACCTTTTATCAGAATGGATTCAGAATTTCTCATTTTTAGTGCAGATCTCCAGCAACTTGAGTTTCTGTTTGATTTCCACTGTCTAACAGACAGGTGACAGCGAGGAGGAACTTCAAAACACAGTTTGAACACTGAACTCCCTGAGTCTATTTCTACTGGTTCAAACACAGAACAGCCCATTTCCTCACAGCCTCTCCTTGCGAGGGATGGAATGGGCACTCATTCCCTCCTCAGACTGGCAGATATTGCTTCCAAAGGAACTCCAGAAACAAACATCTGATCCCAGACCAGAAATACTCACTCAACACCTCATAAACCCGGGCAGCTTGATCCCCAGGTTTACTACCACTAATAACATTAGGATTGGATATTTCATTGCTTTTGGTGAAATCCAGGAGCTGTGACTGTGGTGATCCGTGGATTACCTGCTAATACAAAACTAAATTTATCTCACAAACAACCCTATGGCTTCTAAGCAAACAACGTTAATTTGCTTGATAATTATATTTTGTGATAATTAGTGAATGCAACCGTGCGATACTTTGTCATATTATTAAATTAAATATTATATGTTTTATTGCACGTTATATACTGAAATGCAGTGATTGGCTATAATCTTAATATATGTCTTAACTATCACTATATTTCTGTGGAGCTCTGGAATTCATATATATTTCATTCATCTTGGTTTAGTGCTTGACATTATAAAAAGCCATATTCTCATATGTGTGTGTGTGTGTGTGTGTGTGTGTGTGTGTGTGCGTGCGTGCGTGTATGTGTGTGTGTGCATGACACTCAATTTGTGTACCTGCTCGCTGCATATGTGTTACGTGAATGGGGCAAGGAAGTTGTTCAGTACATGAAATGAGCAGGTACAAAAATTGGGTGTGACACACGAGGGGTGATTGATAAGTTCGTGGCTGAAGGTGGAAGAAGTCAATTTTACAAAACCTTTCCAGCATCTGCAGATTTCCTCATGTTTACAAATCCTAGCTATTTTCAATTATCTGAAACAGAAATACCACAAAAGTTATTAATTTCAAACTTTCTGCATAATCACTCAAAGAGTTGAACTACACGTGCAGGTACCGAGAGCTGTATAACTTCAGGCCTTCTAACTTAGGCCACGAACTTATCAATCACCCCTCGTACAGCTCCGGCAGCAAAAACTTGGCAATGCACCCCTGCTCCAGCCGCAGAGCGCAATGCAACCGGCCCAGATTCACACAATCTCGGGCTCAAATCCGACTCACCCCCGCTCGAATCGGAGAACCGCCAACAACAGATGCAGTGAGAAACGGCATGCGTTTAGCAGGAGGTTCTCCGCAGCGCCACCGGTGCCCGGAGGTCTGCATATAGTCGCCGGTGGCCGGTGGTCTGCACATAGTCGCCGGTGGCCGTTGGTCTGCACATAGTCCGGTGGCCGTAGGTCCGCACAGCGCCACCGGTGCCCGGAGGTCCATGCAGCGCCAGCAGTGGCCGGAGGCGGGAGGGACAACGGAGAGGTAAATCACAAACCCGACGAAGTCCGCAGATGCTGGAAATTCAGAACAACACAAACAAAATGCTGGCGGAACTCAGCAGGCCGGGCAGCATTTATAGGAAAGAATCAACAGTCGACGTTTCATGTTGAACCCTGCTTCAGGATTGAGATGGAATGGAGGAAAAATCTGAATAAAATCTGGGACGGCGTGAAATGTCTAGCTGGAAGGTGATAGGTGAAGCCAGGTAGGTGGGAAAGCTCAAGAGCAGAAGAAAATAGAGTCAAATAGGAGAGGAGAGCGGAGAATCGGAGAAAGGGATGGAGCAGTGGACCCAGAGAGAAGAGATAAGCAGGTGAGAGGACGTGAAAAGTCTGAGAAGGAGGGGTGAGAGTGAAATTTGTTCACAGGAAGGAGAAATTGATACTTATGCTATCAAGTTGGGGAAGGAGGTACCCAGACGGAATATGAGGTGCTGATCCTGGACCCTGAGGGTGGCCTCATCTTGGCACAAGAGGACACGATGGGTTGACATGCCGGAACTGGAACGGGCATCGGAATGAAAATGCTTGGACACCGGGAAGTCCTGCTCGGAGCGGAGAGTTCAACGGTTAATTTATTATCAATTCAGGTATCCATAAACAAATGCAAGTTTTTTTTTCTTCTCCAGAGAGCCACGAAAGAAAGAAAAAGCATGAAAGTCTTTCAGAGAAAAAAATCAAACTCTCACCTCATCCCCCACATCAAGAAGAACAGCATCCCAATCATCAACCCCCAAAAAACACCCCCACTCCGCACAACTGCGGAGGATCCGCCGTCACCAGTGTAGAGGCGGCCGCATCGGGAGCAGCGGACACAAAAGGCGACACCGGAAGATTCACAGGTGAAGTGTCGCCTCACCTGGAAGGATGTTTGGACAACGGAGAGCGTTCGGCCGTCCGGCCCTTTCTCTGTGACACCCCGAACTCCACATCAAATCCATCCAAACGAATCTGGGTGAACTTTAATGCCCAATAAATATAATTCCTCTCAGCGATCAGCTGTCTGAGTGATCCCCTGACTCTGAGAGGAAGGGGTATCTATGGCCCACACTGTCAGGGTGTTGAGTTTACCAGGAGACAAAGACTGCAGGGACGGGAGGTTTTCTGTTGACTAATACACAGTGTGTGGACCCCGCTGGCAATTCTGGTGTTGTGACCCGAATCGGGACAAACACCACGCTGCCCACTCCACCAACAACACGGCACAGCCGGACACGTAACAGGGGACTTTACATCCCACAACCCTGGATTCAGTGATGAAACCCGTGATTAATATTGTTGTCCCACTGAAAAGTCCATTAAGGTGCTTTTAAATGCTAGCGCACTCACACAGCTCCTCCCCGCGCGCGACTGACGTCACACATGGGTTCCCCAAAACCGGGATCTGCGTGGTCTTTCGGTTTCACGTCTGGGCTAATGATCACGTGACCAGCCCCTTCCCCATCGCTGTCAACAGAGGATTCAGGAGCTGCGCTATTCCCATTGGTGCGAAGCGATGTCAATCACAGGTTACAACCAGTCGCGGAGGCGGACAGGCCGAGTGGGCGTTACCCCGCTGAGTTCGTCTCCCGCTCAAGCGCCGACCGCCTCCTCAGAGCGGAGAAAACCTCAAAGGAAATGTCCGCTTTCTGATTTATTCCCATTTCCCTCCGAGGGAAGTTGGGGCGTTTGTGAAGCGTCTCCTGCGGCCGGAGCCTGATGTATCAGTGAGAGGTAGGAGGAGACCGCTCGGCCCGTCGGTTTGATGACGGTTCCCCTGGGAGGGATTTTATTGACAGGATGAAGATGGTGAGAGAGGCGGCGGACAAGATGTTTGTTCCGGTGGGGACAGGAGGGGCTCATCCGTGGAAACAGGATGTTCTGGGTAACCACCCAAGAGGAATCATCTCCATACTATCTCGTCCTTTCAGCGTTCGGGATCTTTCAATGAGATCCCCACACATTCCTCTGAATTGCGGCGAGTACAAGCCCAGACCCGGCAAACACTCATCATGTTAACCCCTTCATTCCCGGAATCATCCTGGTGAAAATACTCCAAATGCAGCTCGACTAGTGTCTTAGAAAGGCTCAGCATTATCTCCTTGCAGTTATATTCGATTCCCCTTGAAATAAACACTAACATTGCACTTGCCTTATTGACCATAGAAACAACCTGTAAATGAACCTTCTGGGTGTCATAAGGGGGGTGCTGGTAGTGGACACAAATTCAAGACACAGACACTGAGGTGCTAGGAACAGCGCTCGGGTTGTCAGGAAAGCAAAGGCAGAAACGACGCTGGACATTGACACACAAGCCCTGGACGAGACTAGGATTCAGGGCCGGGGCCAGGAGTCAGACAAGGAAAGCGGGACCAGGATAAGGAACTTGGTCCTCGGTGCCTGGACGAGAACTCCGAGCCAGAGACTGGACAGGGCCCGAGTGGTACCGACCTCACCCCGTGACCCACCGTCTCCCGAAGGAGAGAAACTGCTTTCCACCCTGATGCCCCGCACCAGGTCATCCAGGAAGGATTTCGCCTGCCGTCTGTCATTCCCGACACAGCATTCCACTTCCTCTTCCCCTTCCATCCGAGGATGACTCGCAGGGACTTCACCAGCCTCGGCATGCTAGGCCAGCGAAGCGAGGCTAGTTTAGGCGGATGCTTTGCTCCCTCAGAGGAGTGAATAAACTCTCTGATCTCCTCCACAGGTATCAATGGGGAGATCACAGGAGGGGTGAGGATGTCCATTGTCTCGCTATCACTAGAATCTCCCTCCGACCCATCACTGCAGACAGATCCCCCATCTTCCTCCTCGTGTGTTCTGGAAGGTGGCTGCCCCTGTAACCCACACTGCGTAGCGGGTACCTCCCTCATACCTTCCCGCTCCACCGTCACATCAGTCTTATCCACAGTTACGACGATGGACGGAAAATCCCCAGGGACTCCTGCAGGCCATTAGTTCATGGGGTCGGCATGCAGGTTATATCACCCACCCCAGGAAACAGGTATGAAGGGGACCGCAGCAGCTCTGGTCCAAGGGATTCACCGGCATACTGATGCTGACAGGGAGAGAGCTTGGTCTCCTCTCCGCTCATACTGTTTAATACACTTGCCTCCAGGGAGGCGCTTACTGCTAAGTCCTGGGTGGAGGGCACCAGGTCTGTTTTAGGTGTGCAACCAGGCCTAGCACTAGCTTCCTGCACAACCACACCACCTACCACAGGACTTGTGGCTACATCTGGGGATTCAGGGTTAGACACAAGCTCCACCGAGATTCCGACCCCTTCCCCGCATCTGCATTCCCTGCCCTCCTGGGGGAACATTCCCTTCTCCTCTTCAAGCCGGTGCAGCACACAGGTGCGGGATTTGCTGATGGAGCGGTACTCTTCGCTTCCATCCCTCCGTCCAACTGTGCACTTCCCCGAGCCTCCCGCTCCGCTTCAGGGCAAAAGGGCGTGAGCTCTGTGGTCTCGGGGGCCGACTTCTTCATGTGTTTGGATTTCTTCCTCAGTTTCCTTCCCCGCACAGGCTCCACCCCGTCCCTCGCCTGAACCTCCCCGCACGTAGCCTCAGGATTACCCGACTGAACCATAAGGGCATGAGAAGGGACTGAAACAGACATAGGAATAGGGGCAGTGGTAGAGACAGGGTCAGGGGCAGGAGCAGAGACTGGAACAGACGTAGGAATAGGGATAGGGGTAGACAGAGGGTCAGGGGCAGGAGCAGGGGCCGGCACAGATGTAGGAGCAGGAATGGGATCAGGGGCAGAGGTAGCTGGGGCACTAGTTCCCGAAGTGGGCTCGCTGGGTTTTCGGGTGCTAGGACAGTCCCTCCGAAAATGCCCCACCCCGCACGCATGGCACCGTGTGCGCTCAGAGCTCCAATACACCTGATAATCTACCCCCTCGTGCCGGACAGTAAACCGGCCCTCAACTTCGTCCTCCCTCTCCAGATACATGAATACCTGTCGCCGGAAAGAGATTACGGGATGGAGAGTGCGTCTCTTAAAATTGTGCCTGATGGCAGTTATTTCTGACCTTACATGCCACAAGCGTGATCGTGCGGGAAGTAGGTCTTCGTTAGGGATGAAAGGCTTTAAGCTACCTCCACACCGTCCCATATACACTCCCCGTGTCAGACACAGAGCGAATCTACTTCAGTACCGTCCCAACACACACTCCTGGAGTCAGATACAGAGCGAACATCCCTCCACACTGTCACATCACACATTCCAGTAGGTCTGTCACAGAGAGAACCTCCCTCCAATCCTTCCATGGAGACTCCTGGGGACCGACACAGTGTGAATCTCCCTCCACAATGTCCCATCACACACTCCCGCGGTCAGACACAGAGTGAAGCTCCCTTCACACTGTCCCGTCACACATTCCCGGGGTGAGACACAGAGTGAATTTCCCTCCGCACTGTCCTATCACACACTCCCGGGGTCAGACACAGAGTGAAGCTCCCTTCACACTGTCCCATAAACATTCCCTCTATTTGACGGATGTGGTGGCAGTAAGGAGCCATAAAATCAATAACTTCTTTATTTATTTCATCAGTGTTCGTGGGGAGGGACCATAAACAGGCAGTGACTCCACAAAGTGCTTTTGGAAGTAGGTACAGAGAAGATGTCAGGGGTAATTTCTTTACTCAGAGTGGTGAGTGCGTGAAATGGGCTCTGGCAACAGTGGAGGCGGATACGATAGAGTCTTTTAAGAGACTCTTGTACACGTACATGGAGATCAGAAAATTGGAGGGGAATGGGTAACCCTGGGTAAATTAATAGGTAAGGACATGTTCGGCTCAGCTCAAATGTAAATTAAACATTGTGAGCGCTGCTGACGGGCAGGAATAAATACACTGTTCCCGAATCACTCACAGTCACACACAATTAACTGATCGGCGACAACGAGTGACAGGCTGCAGAAACAGTCCCGTTTCTCACCCATTGATTATAAAATCACAGTGCCGTGTCTGAGATCGCTGCAGATCGAGGGTCAATGCCGAGGTGTCTGCTAATTTAACATCATTACATCGGCCAGACTGCCGAATGCATCGGCCTCAGCCCAATCCTTAAAAAGAAGCATCCTCTCCTGGGATAATCCCATCCGGGGAACTCGGCCCCACCCGCGGGGTCTTCCTGTCTGTGTAATTCCTGAGGTCGCACTTGTCGGAGCTCTTTACCCGGACTTCAGCCGGAAGCAGAAACGCGGGACGTGAAGCGATATTGTGTCACTGTGGAGCCATCTCTGACGTCACAGAGGGCTTGGCTAGAGCCAGCGTCCGTTGGAACGGTTGGAAATTAAACGGGAGGGCGCCTATTAATGGGAGGGCGGAAATTCGGTCAAAATATCCCTATCCCGCGGGCTGTGATGTTGACACATGCAGATATTCACAGATCCACTCTCAGTCCGGGTCGAAGTTCCTTCAGAGACTCCACTTCCTTCTTCCATGTCTCACTGAACTGATTCCCACTCAGGCTGAAACAGATGGAGGATTAAAGTTTCAGTAAATGGATTATACAATAGTGTCATTACAGGGGACTGAGGTTATGCTTCAAGAACACCCACAAAAATATCACCAGAAAACCCGCGGATCCGCTGATATTAACATTAACACAAACACTCACCAGATCCTCTCCAGACTCGGGAGAGTCAGTATAATGCGGCGGAGAGCGGGGACAGATCGGTCTGTCAGCGAGTTTGATGCCAAGCTCAGCTGCGTCAGTGATGGAATTGTACTGAGAGCGGAGGCGAAATCCTCGGCACCAGAATCCGTGAGACCGACACTGTGAAGCCTGCAGATGAGAGAGAGAGGACGGTGAAGGACAGAGAGAGAGAGGAGACAGTATAAATCCACAGTGTTTATCAGTAACACAATTACTAATCACATTAATGTTCAGTGTCAGACACCCAGTGACTCTAAACACAATCTCCCACAGTCTGGTACTTACCACAGTTCCTGTATTTTACACTTCGCGTCCCTCAGAGCCGCAGACACCAGTTTCACTCCTGAATCTGCCAGTTCATTACCACTCAGGTTCAGCTCTGTCAGGGATGTGTTTCTACTGAGAGCGGAGGCGAGATCTTCGGCACCAGAATCTGTGAGACCGACATAG
This sequence comes from Hypanus sabinus, assembly GCF_030144855.1. Lineage (NCBI taxonomy): Eukaryota > Metazoa > Chordata > Chondrichthyes > Myliobatiformes > Dasyatidae > Hypanus > Hypanus sabinus. Next base: position 241,605 of record NW_026781262.1, on the reverse strand, counting down.
TCCAGCCTGGAGATAAGAGAGAGTGAGGGTGAAGGACACAGAGAGAGGAGATGGTACAAATCCCCAGTGTTTATTATTAAACCAATTACTGATCACATTAAAGTTCAGTGTCAGACACCCAGTGACAGTAAACACAATCTCCCACAGTCTGGTACTTACCCCAGTTTCTGTATTTTACACTCCGGGTTCCTCAACGCAGCAGACACCAGTTTAACTCCTGAATCTTCCAGTTTATTATCTCCAAGTCTAAACGTAAACAGATAAATTGATGAACAAAGTGATTCAAACCGTGGGTCTCAGGGAATTTCTCTCACTCGGGTATTTCAGGAAACATTAAACCCTTCAGTAAATCACTGATCGGAGATCCCATCACTGTCAATGACTCTCACTGACCAGCTCCGGGATATTCACCGAACCTCAGTGATTTAGTCCGTCGTTGTTACACTGTCAAGTCCCCAAATTCTGTCTCTGTCCATGATGGTTAGAAAAGTGTTCGTGCCTTGAGAGGGTCGACGGGGCCAGAGCAGAAAGGGAGAAACTTCCACAGTAAGGAAGAGATGTGTTTTGGAAAATATCCATGGGAAATTGCGGAAAAGATCCTCAAAGGTGGGAGGGGATGGAAAGTGATTCCACATGAGGAAGGAGTAAAAGGTGAAGAGATCCAATCAGGAGGAAGGTAGATGTGGTAGAGAGATCCATGAGGGAAACATGAATCGACAAGACAATGAGGCAGAAATAGATCGCGCGGACGGGAGGGTGAGGCCCACAGTCCGGAGAAAAGAGATGCGCCCATGAGGTCTGGGTATCTGGTTGTGAGCACAGTCATACAGGTGGACTGATGGAGATAGTCACACACGGGGAAGGGCAGAGAGGACAATCTAACAATGCTATTTATTTCCTTCTCACTGGGACGGTCTGCTGACGGTCTCTTGTCCCTCACCGGGAAGGGGGTGTGAATCTCTGACCCACCTGCTGCAGTCAGTGTCGGTCTGGGTGTCAGTAACAGTGAGAAGGAACATTGTCAATGGACGTGTCACAGGCAGCAGGAAACACGGCCATTCCTGTGATTTACTACCATTAAACCAATGGCCGTTGTTCACTGATCTGATGAATGTCTCCAACATCCCTTCACAAGGAACCACAGGAATATCGACCAATCACAATTATTCACAGTCTGAGTTACTTGAGTTTTACACAAATTCCTTTACACTGAAACAAAAACAACAGAACAGAGTGAGAGTTAAAAACAAATTACCTCAAATCCTGGCACCTGTGCAGCCCGGGTCCCAGACGTTGGATTCCTTCACACTGAATTAGGCAGTACTCCAATTTGAGCTGTTTTACTGTTTCACAGAGTCCGATGGCATGAGACAGGACCGCGCAGTCAATCGGGGTCAGTGTCATTCCGCGGAATGAAAGTGATTCCACAGATCCCAGTGCAGCCTGAGCCAGTCCACGATTCTGAGACTCAAACAGGTAGTGCAATGTGTTCAGGAGGCTCCTTTTACCAGCTTCATTCTCTGTGTTACCACTCTGGCGTTTAATCTCTTCCTTCACCCAGTCAATCACCCGGCAGGTTGTTTCATGAGGAAATGGACCCAGAAACTCATCCAGACCCCGAGCAGTCATTGGGGAGGAGAGACCAGCAACAAAACGGAGAAACACCTCAAATCGCCCATCTGCTGTGTTGTGGACTTCAGTAAGGAATTTCAGAATATCCCCGGGATTTGGATCAAGGAATTGTGCGACTGCAGCTACAAACTCTTGGATGGTGAGGTGTGGGAATGTGTACACCACGCTCCGGGCAGAATCCTCTCTCTCCAAAAGCTCCATCAGGAACCCGGACAGGAACTGGGAAGGCTGCAGATTGTAGTTGATCAAATCTCCATCTGTAAACACAATCTTCTTCTCGGACACTCCTCTGAAGGCCAACTGACCAACCCTGAATAACACATCACGGGGGTTCTCAATCTCACGCCCGTGGTTTTTCAGGATGTTGTAAATATAGTAGGAGTACAGTTGGGTGATTGTCTTGGGAACTCGCTGCGGGTCCCTGACTCTTTGTGTGAAGAAGGGGCCCAGTGCCAGACCGAGGATCCAGCAGTAGGAGGGGTTGTAGCTCATGGTGTACAGGATCTCATTCTCCTGCACGTGTTTGATAACTGCTGCCGCCACCGTCTGATCTTCAAAATGTCTGATGAAATATTCCTTCCGTTCCTCACCAGCAAATCCCAGGATTTCAGCAAAGACACTGATCTCCGCCATTTCCAGTAAATGTAACGCAGTGGGACGGGTGGTCACCAGCACTGAACACCCTGGGAGCAGCTTGCCCTGGATTAAACTATACACAATGTCCGACACTTCACACCAGCACTCGGGATCTGAGCACTGGTGCTTGGGTTCTGTATCTCTCCGACTGTCAGCAAAGTCGATTCTGTGTTTGAATTCATCTATACCATCAAATATGAACAGCAATCCCTTTGGGTTCTTCCAGACCTCTCTCAGTAACTTCACAAAGTAAGGATATTGATCCAGAATCAGTTCCCTCAGGTTTATTCTACAGTTAATGGAGTTTAAATCCCGGAATTTGAAACTGAAGACAAACTGGAATTGTTGGTATATTTTCCCCGAGGCCCAGTCATAAACAATTTTTTGTACCATTGTTGTTTTCCCGATCCCCGGTACTCCAGCCACTGCTGCCGAACGTCCCGAAGTTGATCGCGCAAATAATCTTTTAATTTTTCCCCAAAATCTATTTGAGTAACTGCTCTGAAATAGATTATCAATGCGGATTTTTTCCAGCTCTCCGCGGAGATGTTTCTGTCTCCACTCCTCCTGGTCTCTGCCTCTTGCCAGAAGCTCATGTTCTACCAGTCTCCTTTCTCGAACAGTAGAAATGACCGTGAGCTCAGCGTATCGATCAAGCAGCTGGAAAACCTTCACCTTCTCCCTCATCAGGATCGTGTTCACTCTCAGTTTTTCAGTTTGTGCCCGCAGAGTCTCCATGTGTTTCTGTCGAACATCTGAGGACGGAAAGAAATAGGTTGTCACTGACTGATCTGATGAACAACAAACACTCACGTATTCCAGCCCACAATGAAGAAACTTGTTGAAGACATTGTTTGGGCGAAATTAGGAGATCAGAAACAGAGTGTCTGAAATTGAACGTTGGGCCAGAAACATTTCTGATCTGATTCAGATATGTAGTTAAAAGCTCCGCTCTGCCTATTGTTCGTAGTTTGCAGACTCCCCGGTGTTCCAGCGAGCACCAAGTGCTCACGTGATTCTGGAGCGGAGAGTGTTGTGTGGAGCGGGTGGTCTCACTGCTTTCACTGCTCAGCTTTGGTTGAATTCTGCAAAAGTGCAGACGATTACACGGAGGGGGTTTGCAATGGGCAATTTACGTCATTTTACTTCTCTCATAACTGACCTGATCTTCTTGATAGTCCTTTCAGTTTAAGCTGTCAGTACTGAGCCACAGAGTTTCCTTTGCCAGGCTGAGCCAGCCATGGTATAACTCACGCTGCACTACTCTATTGTCTCTTATTCTCTGAGGGTCTGGGACATGAATGCAGGCAATAAGCACCCAGCACTCACTACAGTCTCCTTTGCTCCGAGGAGCTGGTAGATGAGCTCAGAAATACACCACCACCACATGTCTGCAGTCTCCTCTGCTGCTGGAAACTTGTATTTGTATTCAGGCAATCCTCTGTTGTTGCCCGCAAGAGCAGGAAACTGAAGAGGCTCGCAGTAGCAATAGTGGACTCTATAGTCTGGAGGACAGATAGGCGTTTCTGTGGACAGAAAAAGGAAACATTGGTGGTTCTTTTCCTCCCCGGTCCGAAATGTTTCTGGACACGTCCATAATATGCTGAAATCGGAGGTTGCGCAGCCAGAAGTCGTGGCACATATTGAACTGATGACATAAGAAGTAAAAAGGTTCGGGGTCTGGAAAACAGAACATAGGGAGATAGGAAGGAAGCGGAGAAGTTGGAACTCAAACATAGTAATCACAGTATTTCTGTCTGCTCCACACGACAGTCAACATTGGAATAGAATGAGGCAGAAGAATTGCAGCGCGGGTCAGGGATTCTCGTTTTTGGATAACTGGGACAACCTCTAGGATAGGCGTGCCCCGTACAAAATTGACGGGTTGCATGAATCGGAGCGGTACCAACATTCCTGCGGGAAGATTTACTGGAGCTGCTGGGAGTGTTTTAATATGGCAGGGGGAAGGGAACCAGGATGATAGATCTGAGGATGAGCTAACAGGCTTAGAAGTAGATGATAGGTGTAACATGAATGTACGGAAGGAAGGAGAAGCTCATGATTGGGTTGAAATGCAAACATAACGAAGTATTGAATTGCACCACAGAGGCAAAATTCATAAGGGCACAGATGTAGAATTGAAGGTGTTGTATTTAAATGCGGCACAAGGTGGCCGAACTCTTGGTGCAGTTATATATTGGTCAGTCTGATGTTGTGGGCGTCAATGAGTCGTGGCTGAATGAAGGCCATTAATGGCACCACAATATTAAAGAACATGCTTTGTATCGAAAGGACAGGCAGGACGACTTAGGCGGCAGTGTGGTTCTGTTGGTTCGTGATGGAGTTTCGTCTTTAGAAAGACGTGATATGGAATCAGAGAAAGTATAATCTTTGTGAGTGGAGATACGAAATTACAAGGGTGAGAAATACATAATCAGAATCATATATAGTCCAGACAATAGCAGCCAAGAGGAGGTGTTGAGATTGAAAAGAGAGCTGGAAAAGGCATGTAATAGGAATGACACAATTGCAATGGGCGACTTCAGTATACCAAGGGAAATAGGAAAATCAACCATATTGACTTACAAGGGACGGAATTTATTGAATGCCTATGAGATAGCTTTGTAGCGCAGCTTGTGCTTGAGACTACTCAGGGAAAGGCTATCTTAGATTTGTTGTTGTGTAATAACGCAGATATTAACAGAGAGCTTAATGCACAGGAATCTTATGAGGCAGTGAACAAAAATGATGGAATTCAAACCGCAATTTGAGAGGGATAAGCATAGCTTACATGTATCAGTATCGCAATGGAATAAAGCGAATTGCAGAAACATGAGAGGGGAGCTTTACCAGGTGGATTATAGAGGATGCTAATGGGAATAACCGCAGAATATAGATTGCCGAAGGTCCTGGGAATGGTTCACATGGCGCAGCATAGATGTAGCCCACCGAGGAAGAAGTTTTCAAGCGGCAGAGCATAAAAGCCAAGGAAATGGCATACATGGTAGCAAAAGTGAGTGGAAAGTTGGATGAAACTAAACGTTTAAAAATCCAACATAAGGCAACTAATAAAAAGCTTTAAAAAGGGGTAAGATGAAATATAAGGGCAATCAAGCCAATAATATAAAGCAGGATAATAAGCACTTTTTCAGTAATATAAAGAGTAAAAGGAAGTTGAGAGTTGATACTGGACTACTGGAAAATGATGTTGTTGAGATAGTACAGTAATTGGGAATAAAGAAATTGCAGATAAACTTAAAGGGTGTTTGCATATGTTTTCACTGTGAAAGGCGCAAGCAGTGTGCAGTGGTGCTTAAGTGACAGGCAGTAGGAGTGAGACAGATTACTATTAAAAAAGAAAAATTGCTTGGCAATTTTCGTCTTAAGACGAAAAGGTCTTAAGATGGATAAGTCAACAGGGCAAGATGGACTATATCCTAGAGACCTGAGAGAGGTTGCCGGAGAGATAACAGATGCATTGGTCATGATCGTAAGTAACCACTTAAGTCTGACATGGTCCCGGAGGGACCGGAGTGGCGTGCAAATATCACTTCACTCTTTAAGAAGGGCGGGAGGCAAATGAGGGAAATTATAGGCCTGTTAGTCAAACCTGATGGTTGTGAAAATTTGGCTTCTCTTACTAACGTGGTGGTTTCGAGGTACCTGGAGACAAATGACAAAATAAGTCAAAGTTCGGCTGGTTTTGTGGACTGACTCCATAAGACTGCCAAAGCTGCTGCATATGTTGACTCTGTGTTTAAGATAGCATACAGTGCATTGGCCTTCATCAGTCGTGGGATTGAGTTTAGAAGCCGAAAGGAAATTTTGCAGATATGTAGGACCCTGGTCAGACTTAATTTGGAATACTCAGTTCTGGTTGCCTTACTACAAGAACGATGTTGAAACCATAGAAAGCGTGCAGAGGAGGTCTACAAGGATGCCGCCTGGATTGGGGAGCATGGCTTATGAGAAAAGATTATGTGAACTCCGCTTTTTCTTCTTGGAATAACAGAGGATGAGAGGTGACATGATAGTGTATAAAGTGATGACAGGCATTAATCATGTGGATAGTCAGAGGATTTTTGACAGGGCTCAAATGGTTAGCATGAGAGGGCACTGTTTTAAAGTTCTTGGAAGTAGGTACAGAGGAGTTCTAAGGACTAAATTTGTTACACAGAGAATGGTGAGTGCGTGGAATGGGCTGCCGGCGACGGTGCTGGAGGTGAATAAGATAGGGTCTTTTAAGAGAATCCTGGACAGGTACATGGAGTTCAGAAAAATAGCGGGCTATGGGTAACCCTGGGTTCTTTCTCAGGTAGGGACATGTTCAACATAGATATGTGGGCCGAAAGGATGTATTATGCTGTAGGTTTTCTATGTTTTCTATGTTTCAATATGGACACAGGCAATATACCCCCACCACATTTCTACTGTCTCCTCTGCTGCGAGGAGCTAGTGCATGAACTCAGGCAATTCCCTGATGTTGCTTCATACTGTAATTTGAGAGAGACTAAAAGTCGCATCTATCAGTATTGCAGAACGAATTACAGGGGCATGAGAGAGGAGCTTTTCCAGATGGATTAGAGAAGGATACTACCGGGGATTACGGCACAGTTGAGAGGGCTGGGAGTACTGAGAATAGTTCACAAGGCGCAGGATAGATATGGTCCACACTGGAAGAAGTTCTCAAATGGCAGGTGTAGGCAACCATGGCTGACAAAGGAAGTTACGGACTGCATAACATAAAACGAAAGGGCATATAAGGCAGCAAAAATGGGTGGGAAGTTGGATGAAAGGAAACCTTTTAAAAAACAACAAAAGTCAACGGATAAAGCTATAAGAATAGAAAAGATTAATTATGAGGCCAGACAAGCCAATTATATACTGCACGTTACCTAACGTGTTTTTCAGTTATGCAGAGTAAAAGGAAGTAAAATTGACGAGGGATCATTGAAAAATGATGTTGAAGTAGTAACGTGAGACAAGGAAATGGCAGATGAACCTAATGGGTACTCTGCATATGTCTTCACTGTGGCACACGCTAGCAGTGCGCAGTGGTTCGTGAGTGACAGGCAGGAGGTGCGAGTGTCATTGCTATTGCAAAAGAAAAAGTGCTTGGCATACTGAACAGTCTTAAGGTGGATAAGTCACCTGGACCAGATGGACTATATCCCAGAGTCCTGAAAGAGGTTACTGAAGAGTTAACGGATGCATCGGTCAAGAGTTTTTCAAGAAACGCTTGATTCTGCCATGGTCTCAGAGGAATGGAGGATTGCAAATGTGACTCCACTCTTTAAGAAGGGAGGAAGGACAAAGAAAGGGAATTATAGGCCAGATAGCAAAATCACATTGGTTGGGAATTGTTGAAGTGTATTATTAAGTTTGGGGATTCGAGGTTCTTGGAGACTAATGACAAAATAAGTCAAAGTCACTATGCTCTCTGTTGCGCGAAATTTTGCCTGACAAATCTGTTAAAGATCCTCGAGGTAGTATCAAGCAGGGTGGACAAAGGATAGGCAGTTGATACCAGTCAAATGGATTTTCAGAAGGTATTTGATATGGTGCCACATATGATACTTACTTACAAGTTAGAATCCTATGGTGTTACCGGAAAGATAATAGCAAGGCGAACGGAATTGCTGACAGACAGGAGGCAGCGAATGGGAATAAAATGGACCATTTCTGCTTGGCTGTTGATGACTAGTGGTTTTCCTCAGGGTCAGTATTGGGACCAATGCTTTTCACATTGATTGTCAGTAATTTAAAAAATGGCTTTGCGGATGATATGAAGATAGGTGTAGCTTTCGGTATTGTCGAGGAAGCAAGGCGATTGCAGAGGACACAGACAAATTGGAAGAGTAGGGAGAAATGTCAAAGGTGGAATACAGTACTGGAAAATGTCTGGAAATACCTTGTGGTAAAAGGAACAATAGAGCGGACCATTACCTAAATCGGAAGAAGATCTAAACATCAGAGGTACAGAGGTACTTAGGAGTCCTCGTGCAAGACTACCAGAAGGTTAATTTCCTGGAGTAATGCTGAGTCTTTTTAGACACTCGTCAGACCGCATTTGAAGAATTGTCAACAGTTTTGGGTCCCATATTTCAGAAAGGAAGTGTTATCACTGGAGAGGGTCCAGTGCATGTTCACGAAGATGATTGCAGGAATGAAAGGGTTACATTATGAGGAACATTTTGGCAACTTTGGGCAAAAGTGGAATTTAATAGAACACGCGGGGACGTTCTTGAAACCTACCGCAAGATGAAAGGACAAGAACGGGTGGATGAGGAGAGCATATTTTCAATGGTGAGAGTACACAGAATTAAGGGGCCCAGCCTGAAAAGTGAGGGAGTGACACTTTAGAACAGAGGTAAGGAGGGATTTTTTTTAGCGAGTAGGGTTCCTTAAAATGCTATGCTACAGACTGCAGTGGAGGCCAAGTCCGTACTTATATTTAAGGCGGAAAGTCGTCGTTTTCTGATCAGTCAGGGCATCAAAGGATATGTTAGAAGGCAAGTGCATGTGGTTGAGTGGGATGCAGGATCAGCCATGATGGAATGGCGGATCAGACTCACTGGGCTGAATGGCCTAATGCTCCCCTATGTCTTCTGTTTTTATGGAGGAATCACAACAAATATCGGCTCCACTTTGGATCAGACGCGTGAGATTTCCTTTGCTGGAGTTGGATATTCCAATTGGAGAGGTCTGGCTCTAGTTTTGTCAAATCTCCTGATATTTAGCGACGGGAATGTCAGTTTATAAAACCTATAGATGCGTCTGGGTGCATCGCCCGAGACCCAAAATGTACCGTGTGTTGTGACAAATGTATTTTGGTTTCCTGTCGTCAGCCACAGCAACAAAAACCTGCCTCACAGTTTCTGCCAGTCTAGTAACTTGCCTCTAAACACAGGTATCCAGACTGCCGTAACGAAATGAGATTTTTGAGATTTCTGTTCCATCGCTTACCTTTCAGATGCGTGGGCAATTCATATATACCCCGCTCAGTGTCCATGTAGGCGAACTGGTCGTCACCTGTTCAAACAGATTAACCTGCATTAATCTGTGTAATACTCTAAATTCATCACCACTTACAGCTGTAACATACAGTGTTTTGTTCACCGTACCACGTTCCCGTATTTCATTCAATATTCTGCTCAGCTTCAGTAAATGGTGATGTAGTTTCACAAAGGATTCCCACATCACCCTCCGGGCCCCGGAGCCCTTCTCCATCACCAGATCCAGGAGGAGTTTGGAAGCGCCCGCTCGGATTCCCTTTTCCGCGAGCTCAGTCACGTTCTGTAATGAACAATGGGAAATATATTGAGGAGCAAAGGGATGGGTACAAATCTACCCTGAACTAACCCAGCACATTTTCAACGTCACAGATCGCTAAGAACTATTGAAGTGTTCATAGCGGGAGATAAAAATAAAAATAAAATTTCTTCTGACTAATGATGTCTGCCTGAAACATTGACAGTTCGTTTGCAGGGATCCTGCCCGACCTGCTGAGTTCCTCCCGCGTGCTGTGCGTGTTGAATTAATTTAAAAGAAGCGAGTGGGTTCATTCCGGTCATTCTGTGCCACAGATTGCGGGGTCATTATCCACTTGGCAACGTTTAAGCGGAGAAGACATAGTGTGAGTGAGCCAGAGATAGAATGGGTAGTTGAGACTTATTGTCAGAGAAGGTCCAGTGAGACTTCAGGCAGATTTTGGGTATGATTTTACCAGTTGTTTTCACGGTTAGAGCAGTGCGAATGCCAGGAAGGATAGAGGAATGCTCTTCCTACAGGGCGTGGCAAGGCAAGGAGACCTCCAGTGTCCTTGACAACTGCAAGAAGCGCATACAACTGCAGTTTATTATAGACTGTGTTAAGGAACTGGAGCTGGAACTGAATGAACCAGGAATCACTCATCAGGCTGAGAAGTTAACTGACGGGCTATACAGGGAGTGGTATACCCAAGGCTTAGGACATAGGTAACTGGGTAACTGTCAGCAGGGGAAACATCAGAATATCTGCCTGCAGGGAACCCCTCTATAACAGATATATATCTCTCTGTTTCGGGGTATGACCTAGAAGAGAAAAACCATGTCGTTTATGCCTCTGGCACTGAGTTTGGTTTTGTGACTCAGAAGGGGTGGGAAGAGTGATCTTCACTATCAGCGGTTAGGAAAACAGGATGGAAATTCTGCTGACGACAGCAAGTTTGCTGGATGGTGTGTTGTCAAGGTCAGGGCTATCTCGCATCCAGTCTGCAACGTTACTAAGGACAGGATGAGTAGCCAGAAGACGTGATTCACATTGGTACCAATAACAAGAGCAGGAAGTATGATGAAGTCCTGCAAAGTGAGTTCATGGGGTTAGATGCTAATCCAAAAGGCAGGATCCCCATAATTGTGTTCTCAGGATTGCGACCCGTATCACGTGCTAGTGAGGTCGGAAATAGGACGATAGTGCATTTTAACGTGTGGCTGATGATATGACGCATGACCAAGGGCTTCAGATTTTGGGATAATTGGGATCTCTTCCAAGAAAGTTGGGACTTGGACAGGCATGATGGTTTTACACTCATATTGGAGGGCGCTGATACCCTTAAGTGAAGGATTGTTAGCGCTGCATAGGGAGGGGAGATGTGTTAAAGTTAAGATGCAGGGGGATGAAGAACCAGAGTGGATAATGGAGCGGTTGTGTGGGAAAGTCAAGTAGCTAAAGGATGAGCATCGTGAATCTATTTTTTTCCGAAATCCGTATTATACCAATGCAAGCAGTATTGTCGGAAAGGCAGATGAGCTTCACTCATGGATCAGCACATTGAACTACAGCGTTGTAACCATTCATATGATTTGGTTGGAATATGTGCCGGACTGGTTGTTCAGCATTCCAGGGTTCTGTAGCGTTAGACACGGTTCGATAGAGGTGAAGGAGGGGTGGTATTAGGAAAAAATATCTCTGCATTGCTCAGAGAGGACAGACTAGAGAGCTCATCTACTGAGTCTACGTGGGTGAAACTAAGCAATAAGAAATGGACGAACACGTTAATTGGATGACATTGTGGACCACGCAATAGTCAATGGGACTTAGAGGATCAAATTTGTAGGGAGATCACAGACCGTTACAAGAAACACGATGTTCTGATGGTAGGTAATTTTAATTGTCGAATTATCGACTGGGGTATCGATACTTGAAAGGGCCGGATGGGATAGTGTAGCTCAAGTATGTCCAGGGACGTTTCCGTAATCAATATATTGAAGTCATGGCTACAGACAGCAAATACTGGAATGCCATCAGAGTACACGACACGTCAGGTGATAGAGGGGTGTGCAGGTGATGAAAATGACATTAGTTTAAAGAACATTATGGACAATATCTTGTCCTCAGGTTAACAATCTAAATTGGAGAAAGTCCAATTTTAATGGTATCCGAAAGGATCTGACGAAAGATGATTGGGACAGGTTGTTTTCTGGTACCGAGGTGATTGGCAGGCTTGAGGCGTCCAAGGCTGAAATGTTGAAGTTTGAATCCACGAATACAGACCGAATATTCGTGACAGAATAAAAGGCGAGACAGGTCCTGGTTTCTGAGTGGCCCTGAGCGCATCGCAAATACAGCCTCGAAGGTCAGAGGAGTACAGGAAATGCAGAAGTTACTAAGGGAGGAAATCCGGACGGCTAAAGTATGGCATGAGTTTGCTCTAGCAGACCAGGAAAAGGAGAACCCCAAACTCTTCATCAAATATACTCAGAACAAAAGAATACCAGCGGACAAAATTGGATTTCTTGAAGTTCAGAATGGGCCTTTATCCATGAAGCTGAAAAAGGCGGAGGAGATTTTAAATCTTTTTTTGTTTTTTTGCATTTATATTTAGTCAGGAGGCACACAGTGTCTTCAGAGTGAGAGAAAACATCAGTGAGATAATGGGCAATGCACGGATTATAGAGGAGGAGATATTTACTGTCTTGAAGGAGATGAAGGTTGATAAATCCCTAGTGCTTTCCTTCGTACCTCGTTTGAGACTATTTCAGAGATTGCAAGTGCTCCAGCAGAGGAATTTAAAACGTCAGAAGTGGAAGCATTGGAGGGTAGGCAATGCTGTTCTGCTGCTTGAAACTCTGTAAAATTAAGGCACGGAATTACAGGTTGGTGAGTCAACACCAATGATGGTAAAGTTATTGGTAGGTACTCTAAGGACGGGATATGAGTATTTGGATGGAGATTACGGGTATTCAACACTGATTTGTGCCTGTTAGATCCCGTCCAACCAATCTTATAGTTTCCTGAAGAAGTTACGAGGCAAATAATGAAAACAAGTCAGTGGATGTTGTCTACTGGGGCTTCAGCAACTTGCTTGGAATTAATGACAGGGCCGCCAGTTAGTTTAGATATTGGATTCGCGAGAGAAGCTAAAAGAGATAGTAGAGATTTGCTTCTCTGACTGGAGGTCTATGACTAGTGGTGTGCGGCAGGGATCTGTACTGGGTCTGATGTTGTCTGTCAGATAAAACAATGCTCTGTATGACAATGTGGTAAACTGGGTCAGCAAATCTGTGGATGACACCAGCGTAGTGACAGTGAGAAAGGGTATCAGAGCTTACAGCGGGACATGGAACAGCTTGCAAAAGGCGGAATGGAGTTTCAAAGATAGAATTTAATGAAGAACCGTGCGAGGTGATGTACTTTATGAGGACAAACCATGATAATAGTAAGACATTGAGTGGTAGGGCATTGAGCACTGCGGTTAAACTAAGGTATCAGGGAATAGACATCCGAAATTTCTTTAAAGTGTTGTCGAATTTAGATGGCGTTGGAAAGCTTTGAGGACATGGGGCTTCATAAATCAAAATATTGAATACAGAAGTTGGGATATTATGTCGAAATTGATGTGGCAGAAACTAATTTAAAGCAATGTGTGCACCTGTCTCTTGGAAGGATATAAATGATTGACCGAGTGCAGAAAGAAAAATACAGATTGTTGCCAAGGCTTGAGGAACTGAGAGAAAGGGAAATTATGAATAGGCTAGGACATTATTCCATAGAGTGTAGGAGGACCAGTGGAGATGTGATAGAGGTATCTGTTTATAAAAGGTATAGAGAGAGTTAGTGTGAAAAGGCATTTACTACTGAGGTTGGGTGAGACTGGAATTAGAGGTCATTTGGTAACGGTGACAGGTGAAAGGCAATATGAGGGGAACCCGTCACTCAGAGTTTGCTGATAGCGTAAGACGCGTTGCCATCGAAATTAGTCGATATACATTCGACGTGTACATTTAAGATCAAGTTGGATAATTTCATTCAATGGGGAAGTTATGGACTTCTCCAGCCAGGGCGCCGCTCAATGGGACTAAGCAGATATGTCGGTGTGGACTGGATGGTCCGAAGATCATGCTGCTGTACTGTAGAGTTTGATGACTATGGGTAGGTCAAACTATGGCAGAGTCACTGTTGATTTTCCCTGGGGTAATTGTCGGTGAACCCCAACAGGTTCACACTTCTCTGCCGGACTCCATGAGCGCTCCAGTGTCAGCCTACAGCTGGGAACTGGCAGTGAGGAGCTGACAGCAAATTCTGGACTATTGTGCGTGTGTGACAGACCAAAGCTAACTGGTGGTAATGTTGAAAAAGAAGTTTGGACTGAAATTGTCAGCTGCGTCACGTGGAATGTAGTGTTCAGTATGGTGTATGGCTCTTCACTAATATTCATTCTGGGTCGCAAAAGATGAATGCACTCCAGTAGCACAAGGACCATAGGAAAGTGTTTCTTTGTAATACTGCGTTAGCAGTAGATGCTTGGAATATTTTTAATGATAATAATGTTGCACTCCCCAATATAAACAGTATAAGCTGTAGCAAGTACAAACACAAATTGGAACATTCACAAGGAACAGAAGTTAACTGAACCATGAGGCATGTTGTGATATTGATCAAAAAAGGGTCCGTAGTTCAAATGAGAGACGATAGTCAGTGTTGCCTCGTCAGTTGAAAATGGGTTTGAAGGTAGACTGAGATTGAGCTGAGAAATAAGTCACTATATATTTAATTTGTGGGAATCCCGTGGGTCATCAAACACAGTTTGGTGAATGTCCATTAAAGTCGAATATTGGGAGGATGATGTGATGTCAGGCAGAGTGGTGTAAAGAAGGTCTCTGTCCACTTGCAATGTCCGTCAAGTGTCATCTTACTAAATTCACCTGCCAATCATTGTCTTTATCCTTACCTGTCTAAAAATGAGTGTGAGCGAAAAATCGGAAAATATAGTTTCTGCTCATGAAAACTCTTTTCCAGATGTTGTGCACAAGCATTGCTGGATTGTCACTGCCCAGAGGTTCCGTTGCGTTGGTTCTACACTCAGCCTATGTCCCGCCCACTTACGTGATACTCTCGCCCGGTGAAGTGATCCTCGCCCATTAACATGAAGCCGACTCCCTCCACACCCTCCTCAATCGCCTGCTCCAGTCGCTCCATGTAGAAGCTCGTCAACCGGAACAGGTGGTGATCTTCACAATTTGACAGGAAGACGGTGATTGCGGATTTCAGATCTGTAGTCAAAAAGAACATAAAATAGCAGAGTGTACCATGCGTACGCGGACACGATGCCAATTTAAACCAATCCCAACTTCAGCAACATGGTCAATATCCCTCCATTCCCGACATATTCATGAGAGCAAACGCCTCTCAGATGCTACTGAGTATCTGTTTCTATCCCCTCCTTTGGCAGGACATTCCAGACACCGATCACTCTCTGTGGCAAACATGCATCCTAAATCCCCTTTTAACTTTACACTCTAACCTTAAACCTATTCCCTTTGGTATTTGTGGTGAAACTTGTCTGCACACTCACCAGACTCACCACATCAGTCCTGTGATTTGGTTACCAGATGTGTGGACAATTCTAAAATTATCTCTTAACCAACGCGTACCCAGTTACAGGTCAACTTCAACAAATACCTCAACTCATCATTAGCAATCTACCAAATGTGTT
Organism: Hypanus sabinus; assembly: GCF_030144855.1. Taxonomy (NCBI): domain Eukaryota; kingdom Metazoa; phylum Chordata; class Chondrichthyes; order Myliobatiformes; family Dasyatidae; genus Hypanus; species Hypanus sabinus. Next base: position 226,361 of record NW_026781262.1, on the reverse strand, counting down.
GCTACTTTCAGGAAGCTATGCATATCCATCACAAGATACATCCATACATCAATCTTATTAACGGTCACAGCATTCACTCTGAGCATCGCTCGCGAACGTCCAAAGTGCAACTTCTCACATTTGTCTGAATTAACTGTACTTGGTGACTCTCTTCATATTTCTAATTGGATGCTGAACACGTTGACGAAGTCCCAAATTTACTCAACTCCGTCAACTCTGTAATCAACGAATCAGTTCACCCAGTATATCATTCGGTTAAGACATAGCTTATTATTAATTTATTTACATCACACATAACGCATGGCGTATCAGTGATCCTTGTGGACACTGCTAATGACTACCAACCTTATTCAGGAGCTCCATTTCCTTTCACTGAGGTGAAGATTTACATGGTGAGGGGAGCGATTCCGTCATTCCCCTTGTTAGGTCCCTGCGCTGGACCTGGTGAATTGTTCTAGTGCTCAAGGTAAGTTTACCAGGTGGAACAATGACCCCGTTTGATGGTACTTTCTCTCTGCCCCTTTATCTCCCATGTTTATCGTTCTGAACTATTGATGATTTGACTACACGTGTACCATAAGAACAGATTTTTAATGGGAAACAGCCCAGTGAGCATACCTGTGTCCATTCTGAGTCTGACTGCGGTTGGTTGATTGCCGTCTTCTTGTCTGCCGGCCGGGTGGAAGAAAGCACCACCTGCTGGCAATGACCTGAATAACACAAATAAAGGAGTGAGTCAGTTACTCTGCCCTTCATAATTTAAACCACTTTTGTAACGTCACTGCTCACTCTCCTACATTCCAGGGAGCAAATGGAGATTTGGACAAGAACCCCAACTGAACACAAAGTTCAAGAAGGAGAGATGTATTGAAGCTGAAACAGCCAACAGAATTGGGGAAAAAACGAAATCTGTTGTAGAAGATGAGAGAAATCAAAGGAACATTTCATGTAAAATGAGCATAGGAAATGACAAAGAAGGGAAGGACCTTACAGAAGCAAAGGACATCAAAGGGAGTTGGCAGGAACACACAGAAGAATTGTAGAAAGATCCAACAGCGAAGACACCTGCAATGACTCCCTCATCGATACAGTGCCAGGCATTCTGGAAAGTGAAGTTGAATGGGCAATAGAAGATTGCTAGCCTACGCTGGATAATGGAGAAATCGCGAGAATTCGAGAAAAGTATTTATCTATGTTTTATTGACTACTCTAAAGGATTTTTTTTGTTTTTTTTTATAACAGTGTGGACCATAATAAACTATGGCAAATACAAGATCAAGAAGCAACAGTTAGAACTGACCATGGAAAAACAAACTAGTTCAAGATTGGGAAAGGATTACGACAAGGCTGCATACTGCCACCCTGCTTATTTAATCTATGTGCTGAACACATCATGCGGAATGCTGGTCGAGAGGACTCAAAATGTTGGAATCAAAATGACCAGAAAATATGAACAACTTCAGATATGCAGGTGATACGATTCTAATGGCCGAGAGTGAGGAGGATCTGAAGAAGCTTCTAATGAACGTGAAAGAAGAAAGTGGAAAGCCGGCTTCTTGCTCAATATTAAGAAAACCAGCCAGTCCTGTTAACTCCGTGGTAATACATGAAAAGGAAGTGGAAGCAGTGACGGAATTTATCTTCCCCGGTTCAAAGATTTCTAAACATAGTAACAGCAGCCACAGAATCAAACGGCGCTTACTTCTGGGGAGGGCAGCAATGAGAAATTTAGATAAAATTCTGAAGCGCAGAGACATGAATTGTCTACAAAGGACCGTAGAGTCAAGTCTATGGTATTTCCAGATGTGATGTATGGCTGTGAGAGCTGGACTATTAGTCAGGCTGAATACAAAATAATCGACGCCTTTGAACTCGGATGCTGGAGGAATGTGTTAAGAATTCGTTGGACAGCAAGCAGATCCAACAAGTCAATACTTGAAGAAATACAGCCAGCCTGCTCACTGGGAAGCTTGAAAAGCTGAAAAATTTTGGACACCCATAAGATGACAGGATTCCTTGGAGAAGACTGCCATGTTCAGTAAAACAGAAGGTAAAAGAAGCAGAAGATGACAGATGCTACAATGGATAGATAATAACACTCAGGAAATGCCGACGCCCCTGTTGTATCACTGAGAGGCAGTTTCCAACAAAGAGGCCGTACAAGACGCTGGAGGAACTCAGAAGGTTGGGCAGCGTCCGTGGAAACGAACAGTCAACGTTTCGGGCCGAGACCGTTCATCAGCACTGAAGAGGGAGGGGGGCGAAACCCTATAAAGAAATTGGGGGGAGGGTGGGAAGGAGAAGGCTGGAAGGTGCCAGGTGAAAAGCCAGGAAGAGGAAAGATCAAGAGGTTTGGGAGGGAAAGCAGGGAGGGGATAGGCAGGAAAGGTGAAGAAGGAATGTAAGGTGAAAGCACCAGGTAGCAGAAGAAGGCAGAATAATGAGAGCGGTGATAAGCAGCTGGAGGAGGAGGCAGAGTGAAAATGGGATGGGTGAAGTGAGAGGGAAGGAATTACCATTGTCTTCCGTACCATCACTGCCCTTACCAACTCCGGAGACCTTCTATCCTCAGCCAAAAAAGCTCATAATTCCCACACCCCGCACTGCTCGGTTTCACCTCTTCCCCAAGATCCACAAGCCTGACTGTCCCAGTAGACCCACTGTTTCGGTCTGCTCCTGCACCACTGAACTTGTGTCTACCTACCTGGACTCAATTTTGTCACCCATAGTTCAGTCCCTCCCCAACTACATCCGGGATACCTCCCATGCCTTCCACCTCACCGTGCCCTCTGCTACTTTCTGGATAATCGGCCTCACCAGTTCCGCAACATCAGCATACTCCTCCGGTTGTTGGAACTGGAATTCACACTTAATATCTTCTTTTTTGACTCTTCCTACGTTCTGCAGACCAAGGGTGTTACTATGAGCACTCCCATGGGCCCCACCTGGTGGGGCCTTTGGAGCTAACGACTTATTGACGAAACCCATCTCCCCGTTGGTTGGTATGCTAAATTGGCATTTGCTGTCACCAATTAGAGAAGTAAATCACACGTCTCTTCATGAGAGATACCGGGTACGTGCAGTTGCTTAAATCGTCTCAATGTCAACCCAGGAGCGCAAGGGTGACGAAGCTCCCCGAGAGGACGCGCGTGGGCGGGGAGCTGGTGCGCGCGGTAGACGGGGAGACTGTAGAGTCAGTAACAGGGATCGGGAAGCGCGTCCCTCGGTCCCGTACCGCGCTGGCCAGATCACCGAGTGAGTCATGGTCGATCCGCAATCAACAGGGGTACAACATTAACGCACAAATCTCGATGTATGTACTTAATCAATGTAATGTTTCTTGTCAGTTCCACAATAAAATTAATTTGCTAATGTTATATTGGCTTACACTAATTAAACTGTGAGAACTTTTCTAATCAAGACACCAAAAGCGTAAGTGGACCACTCGGCCCTCCGAAACTTCTGCTGATCTGATTTAAACTTTCGTTATGCATTCCCCCATGTTCATCTCGATAACAGTTCAACCCCACTCTTTATAAACAAACTGGGCTTTGAATGGAATAAAGAGAAACTGGAATCACTAGAAACGCTCAGCAGGTAAGGGACAGCTGTGGGGAGAGGAAACATGTTTGCGATTCGGTTTCCTGGCCTTTCGTCAGAATGGATTCAAACATCTCCCAGATTTTTTGTGGAAAATCTTGGGTTGTTCTCCTTGGAGCGGTGAGGACTGGGGGAAGACCAGATAGAGGTTCATAAGAGAATGAAAAATATTGACAGAGTAGACAGGGAGTATCTTCTCTCTGTTTGGAAATGTCTAATACCAGAGACCATGCAATGAAGGTGTGAGGGAGTAAATGCAAGGGAAATGTGTGGATAAGTTGTTCTACTCAGAGAGCACACCTCTGTCCATGATGTACTGTTCCATGTTCTGTTCTATCTTCAGCATCTTGAGTTTCTGTTTGACTCCCACTGGCAGATAGACAGGTGAGAGTGAGGGGGAATTTCCAAATGTGAATTGAGTTTTGAAACCCCGGTCTCTTTCTACTGGTGCAAACACAAAACAGTGTATTTAATCACAGCCTCTCCCTGTGAGGGATGGAATGGGAACTCATTCTCTACTTTGCTTCCAAAGGAACTTCAGAACCAAACATCTGAGCACAGAACAGGAATACTCGCTCAACATCTCAGAAACCCGGACACAATGAGACCCTGAATCATTTTGTCTGAGTCAAAACAAGTGTTGTATCCCAGAATGCAACCTCAGAGGGTCACAGCCCACACCGACAGCCTCGCACATCTTTTCCACATCTCACACTGAGAGATTCACGCTACCAATATCCAGCCCCAGGTGACGTCTGTTTCATTGCAGAAGGAGGAACATCCAGCAGCATCTGTAAAAGCACCAACGTAGACCGAAGCCCAAACACTGACAGTTCCATATTTCTGGAGCTCCCATCCTAAGATTGCATCTCAGGCACAACTCTCTCAGGGCTCTTTGCTGCTGGTAATATGTGGCAGTTTCTCAGCTAATCCCAGCTCAAAAAATTTACACTCCCCTACCAACCCGTGACAGAACTGGAGCCTGATGATCCTTTGTCTAGACAGGGATCAGCCTGGCAACATGGGCATTTGGGACACAAAGAGGGTGTTGATATATTTCAACTTGTCCCCACAGTTATATTGAACACAGTGGTACATTAATTTATTGTTGAGTGTGGTGTAGCCTAGATCAATTAGCAGCCACTTTACCGTCGTGTAAAAGGAACAAAATGTTTTCAACATAAAATTGAAAAGATAGCACTGGAAGCTCAGTACAGGAAATTTTTTTTGTTCTTTCGCTGCAGAAGCGATTGACTGACTGCCAGAAGTTTGACACCCAGAACAGAATTGCATAAATTCAATCCCTACAGTCTTCGTCATTCCATCCCGGACAGTAAATGCTGAAAGCATCCTCGTATCTGAGGCCACTCTCTCTCCACTGAGAGTCAGCAACCAGAGAGTGATAAACACGTTCAACACTCTCTGCAGCTCTGGTGAGCTGTTGCCCTGGTGACGGAGGAAGTGACTCGCAAAGATAACCGAGCGGAGAAACAACAAACTCAGTGTGACACGTTCTCGGTTTCATTGTGACAAAGGTGAACTGAACGTTCAGCCATTTTGTAATGGTGATACTAAAATTTTAGCGTTTGTTATTAGCCTTTCGAGGTATATTCAGTAAATCTCATGGTTGATTCAGCTCTACAGAGATCTCAGCAGTGCAGACGCTGGCCCAAAATAAAAACACATTGTTGGATGCGACAAATATCGATTATGAGTAGAAATCTCAATTTAATTTCGTAGAGCCGTTAGAGCACAGCCACAGGACGGTTAGCCCATCCAGCCCGTGCCATGTTCGGTGTGGTCCCATCCCCCTGTACCCAGACCACAGCCGTCTACACCTCCCTCATCTATTTACCTACCCAAACATCTCTCAAATTCGAAAAGTGAACCTGCATCTCTCATTTATGCTGGGAACTGGTTCCGCCTTCGCACCACCCTCTGAGTGAAGTAGTTCCCCCTGATAACATTAAATGTGTCACGTTTTTCCCTAAATCCATGATCTTACCCAACCTGAGGGGAAAATTCCTACCTGTATTCACCCTATTTATACCATCATAGATTTCTACATCTTTAGCAGAGTGTCCCAAACTGGGGTCTGTGGACTCTTCCTTTAATTGTAGGGGCCAATGGCATAGAAAAATTGGAGCCAAGCTAGAATACCCCCTCATTCTCCCCTATTCCAGGTAATCAAGTCCTAACCTGTTCAACCCATCACTATAATTATTTCCTGAAATACCAGCAATGTCCGTGTAATTTTCCCTGCACTCTTTCACGCTTATCCATATCTGTCCTCCAAGTAGCTGACCAGAACTGCACACAATCCTACATGTTTTGGAATCACGGTGAAATACAACTTTAGCATTAATATCCCAACCCCTCTTCTTAATAGCCTGCGTTATAAAGGTCAATATGCCCAAAACTCTCTTTACGACTCTGGTGCTACCTTAAGAGAATTCTGGATCTGTAACACCCACGCCAGGACAATCAGGTTTAAAACAATTATTTACCCCAAGCAGTAAGCGTAATCAACACGTCTACTCACTAACCCACGCTCCACACCTCACCCACTACTGGTTTAACATTTCCTGACAGTTCTAGACACTCCTGTGCCTAAAGTAATTTAATGGGCAGAAAATCAATATCAGTCTCCATATGTCCACTCTCTCCTGTGCCTAACGTCACTTTATGGACATAGAATCAATGTTTTTAAGCAATCATACTGCATGTAATGTGTTTTGTTTATTATTGTGGTCCCTATCATTTTCTTTCTGTCCTGCTTCGGATACAGAGTAACAATTATTTTGTTCTCCTATACTAGAATGACATTGCCCAATCTTGAATCGTGAACCCTGGGAAAAATACAATGACCAACCACATTATCTGTACTCCCTCCGACAGTGTCAGCTCCTTTCTCCTCTGGAATTAAGATCCAGCTTGGCCAACTTCTTCCCATGAGCCGGCACTTTAGTTTAGACAGCATATTCAGCAATCTCGTCTGCACACTATCCAGACTGATAATATTTTTCCTACAGTAGGGAGAAAACAAATGTACATATCCGCACCAAAAAAATATATGACTACAATATAATGACCACAATCCAGAACTCAATGCCCTAACTAATGAGTGCCAGCATGATTAAAGCCTTCTTTTGCACCCTCAGTACCTACACAACCACTTTCCGTGAACTGTGCTGTTGTACACGCAGCTCGTTCTGTTCCACAACACCCGATGCTCTCCCATTCACTACACCAGTTCCACCCAGTTTGACTGTCCAAAATGCACCCTCTCACTTGCCCAAGTTGAAAACTATTTGCCATTCCTCAGCCCAACTCCAAAACTGACCGAAATGTCTTTCAAATTCATTGTCACCTGTTGCCTTATCAACCAGTCTCCCGAATTCAGTCTCCCTGTGTACTCATGACCGTGTCGTCACCCAGAGCTCTAACCTGCTAATTAAGTTTGTCGACAACACTACATAGATTGGCCTCCTCTCAAGCAACAACGAGGTGGCCAACAGGGAAGAAGTCATCTCTCTGACTCATTAGTGGCAAAGTAACAACCTTCCTCTCAATGTCGCAAAAACAAAGGAGCTGGTTGTGGATTACAGGAGGAATGGAGACAGGCTAACCCCTATTGACATCAATGGATCTGGGGTTGAGAGGGTGAACAGCTTTAAGTTCCTCGGCATCCACATAACCGAGGATCTCACGTGGTCTGTTCACACCAGCTGTGCGGTGAAAAAGGCACAAAAACACGTCTTTCACCTCAGACGTTTGAGCAAGTTCGGTCTGGGCCTCCAAATCATAAGTAGTTTTTATAAGGGCATAATTGAGATCATCCGGACCGGCTGCATCACTGCCTGGTATGGGAAATGTACCTCCCTTAATCAGAGGACTCTGTAGACAGTGGTGCGGACAGTCCAGCGCATCTGTAGTTGTGAACTTCCCATGATTCAGGATCTTTACAAGGAGTGGTGTGTAAAAAAGGCCCGAAGGATCATTGGGGTCCAGAGTAACCCCAGCCAGAATCTATTCCAGCTGATACCATCCAAGAAACGGTACTGCAGCATAAAGGCCAGGACCAACAGGTTCCGGGACAGCTTCTTCCACCAGGACTTCAGATTAATTAACTAACGTTAATTTGAGGTAATCCATATTATGTAGACAGTTTAATTTATCTTGAATTATTATAAATTACTTTGACTGCACATTTCACCTTTAGACCGAGACGTTTTGTAAAGAGTTTTACTCCTCATGTATGTGAAGGACGTAAGAAATCAATTCAATTTAATTCAATTCAAACTTGCTGATTGTGCCTTGTACATCCCTATACAAATCAATGGCATGAATAGTGAACTACAGAAGTCTCGACACTGACACACACATCCCACTCGCCACAGGCTTCTATTCGCTAAAACCATCTTTAATCATCTCCCCCTGCTTCTTGTTCTCGATCCCGGTGTGAATCCACCTCGCCAGCGCCCTGTGAATCCCACGTGACCGAACCATCCAGATCAGTTGCCATGCGGGATATTAATACAGACTTTACCAAGGTTCAGATGAACAACATCACTGCTCAACTTCACCCAACTCCCTATTTAACGCTTAAATAACCTCCAAAATACTCGACAGATGTGATGTTCTATTGGACAGTGTAGTTGGCGATTTCTCCATAACCAATGCCCAACCGCTCAGGATTTCAGCTTCACTGTAGACTGAGGAAATGCCGATCCCAGCTGTCGAATTACCAACCTGGACTGAAGCCCGTATACTGCCAATTCCATATCCTCAGAGTCACCAGCCCAATATCATCACCCATATCATCAAAGACGCTTTGGTGCCGGTGATTTGTCGAGGTGTTCCTGCCATTTCCAATTTGCCGTGACTAAGGTGGAATTGGAACTTAATGACCCTCTGCCGGGGCCGGTGCTCAGGCTGGTTCCCCGGTCTGTATAGAGGATGCGGATACATTTCAGCCTGACCCCAGCAGCTAAACCGAGCTCATTTGATCACAATCTTCCTGCTGTGTGGGATCTTGCCCCACACAGCTGGCTGCCATGTTTCCTGCAGTGTAGCAGGAACAGAATGTAAAATTATAAAGTAGAAACGCTGGGAACTCAGTACATCAGACTACATCTCTGAAAGGAGAAATGGTGGAAGACCCAGTTCCAGAACTGAGACTGTCCAAGACGCTGCCGATCTGCTGAGCGATTCCAGTATTTTCTCCTCCTGACTTTAAATTTCCTGCAGCTGTAGTATTTTCTCCTTCTTCATTTTAATGCACAAATAGTAACTGATTCCCACCCTAAACTGTAATTGCCACCACATCCCTACCAATTTCTTGGGTCCTCAGTCCATTCTGACCCTGGTGTAATACGTTCCATATAGTTAATGCTCACAGCGTCCTTTCCTCCCACTGTCATTACTGACACACCCATCACACTCGTCGCTGGCCTTTATTTGCTAAATCCATCTTCAATCATCACCCCCCGCTTACTGTCATTGGGCTCGATCAAAATACTTACGTATTTGAAAAACTACAAATTGTTTGACAAACATAACATCTCACTGGTTGGTCTAGTCAATGATTTTCCCACAGCCAAAGTCCAATCGTCCCGATCTTCAGAATCACTGCACACTGTGCGAATTTCAATTGCAGCTGTAGAAATAACAATATACTGCCCTATCCATATTCTCAGAGACTCCAGCCCAATATTATAACCTACACAAAAACTGCCCACTGAGGCTTTGCCACCAAAAATTTGCTGTGGTGTTCCTGGCATTTCCGATTCACAAACTAAGGAGAACTGAACCTAATGATCGTCTATACATCTTATTTCAAAATTCCTGCAAAAGAAGATTGTTTGTTCGTTCTCTCTCTCTCTCTCTCTCTCTCTCTCTCTCTCTCTCTCTCTCTCTCTCTCTCTCTCTCTCTCTCTCTCTCTCTCTCTCTCTCTCTCTCTCTCTCTCTCCACAGATAATAAATGTTGGGGGCGCCGGAAGCCGGTCAACAAATTTGTGTAATGCCACCCCTGCCAGTCTGTTAGTTTTCAGTTCATTCCTACTCTTGTGCAATACATTCCATGCAGTCAATATTCACAGCATCCTTTCCTCCAACTATCACTCAGTTACAGTTGCTCCTGCCATCACTCTCTCTACCACAGAGCGATAGAAATGTGCAACACTTCTTGCAGCTCCGAATGGCTGTTACCTTGGAAACGGAGGAAGTCGCTCACCGCAAACAATTAAGAAAGGAAATAACAAACTCAATATAATATGTTCTGAGTTTCATTGTGACAAAAACTTAGCACTGCAGCCATTTTGTAACGGTGAAACTAAAATTTAATGGCTTAATGGCTGCCTTTACATTGCCTCGTGCTGTATTCAATTAAACATCAATTAACCGAACAAAAAACACAGTTCCTGGAAACTCAGTGAGGTAGAAGTGCAGTATAATACTTCTGAATGAGACAAAGGTTAGAAGAAAGATGTTTGACATGTGTATCCTTGACGTGGTTAGATACAGGCTGGAAGGAATTTGAACAAGATGGCATGGAATGATCAGGTAGAACCAGGAGGGAGAAGGGATCGAGAACAATCACTGACGGTCCTACAGCATTACACAGATACTGAATTAATAGTACATACCACTATATGCATATGATCCTAAAATTTCAAATATATAACAAACAATAAGAACTTTCGCATATACACTTTGCCCCTGAATGCACCATAGAAAGCATCCCATCCCGATACTTCACAGCTTCCTACTACTATTGTTCTTCCTTTGACTGCAGGGAATAGCAGAGAACTGTGGACACCGCTGAGCACATCATAGAAACAAGCCTCCCACCCATGGACTCTCTGTATACTTCCCGCTGCCTCAGCAAATCAGGAACCATAATCAATGAGTCCCAGAATCCTAGACATTCTCAATTCTCAACCTCCCATCCGATCGAAGATAAAATAAAACAGAAAAACATCCCAGCGGGCTCAAGGACTGCTTCCATCCTGCTGTTGTAAGCAAACTGAATCTTCTTTAGCATGCGAAATTCTGCAGATGCTGGAAATTCAAGCAGCACACACAAAATGCTTGTGGAACGCAGCAGGCCAGGCAGCATCTATAGGGAGAAGCTCTGTCGACGTTTCGGGCCGAGACCCTCAGCATGATTAGATGGACTCCTGATCTCACAATGTAACTCCATGTGACATTGCATAATATGCCTACCTGCAGTACACTGTCTCTATAACTATAAAGCTTTGTTACACTCCGTTAATGTATACCTAATATACCAGGGGTGATTGATGAGTTCGTGGCCTAAGGTAGGAGGAGATGACTTATTAATTTCAAACTTTCTGCATAATCACTCAAAAAGCTGAACCGCATGTGCACGTAACGAGAGCTGTATAACTCATCTCCTTCTACCTTAGGCCACGAACGCATCAATCACCCCATGCATTGGACACTTCCTGGAGGTCCAAGATCCGTATGCTCCACAACCGCTGGACTAAGTGTGTAAATGTAGGAGAGGGCTATGTTGAAAAAATAAATGTACTAGGTTTTCGGAAATTTACTCCTTCTCTCTCACCCCTCGTGCTGTTGTGACGTATTGATCTGTGTGGAGGCTATGCACGGCAAGATTTTCATTGTACGTCGGTATTTGGCAATAATAAACCATTCCCCATTTAAACTGTGTGGAAATATTAGACAGTCTGAGTTTCAGCTCGGGAAGTTCGGGAGGGCGATTTCACCAAAGTGCACAAATTTTTGAGGAACAGGCAAATGGAAAAGGCTTAATTCTCGCATTAATACGGTTATGTACCCAAAAACATTCGCTGCACTTCGGCGGGTCGTAACAGTGGAATGGAGTCACGAAACAAAAAATAATTGCCCACACAAAAAGAGGGGACGTCACAAATCTGCCATGTCTGAACTGACTTAAGATAAAACTACTCATACACATGGAGCAGTGTCCCGCAAACGCGATTATTCCGTTTAACCTCCGGCTGCAAGAACACAAACAGCCGAATTTCCCCAGGTACATCAACGGATAAGTGCAGTCCCGGCATTATCACATTACCCGTTCCTAGGACTGAAGCAACAGGGGCTGAGCGGCGGCTCATCTCTGGCGGTTCGATGTGAAGGCCCTACAACCCGGACCGACCCCGGCAGGTTCTCTCCAGCAACCCGGAACAGGTGTGTTAACGGGACTCAAACATGCCCGCTTGAAAGGGCCTCAAATACTCACCGATGGGAACTTGATGTATTTGCCTCGCAGACAGCGATCCTTCCCCCGTCTCCCCGCGACGATACGCTCAACTCAGAGCGGAAAGTTAACCAAGACTGAGCATGCGCAATTTGCGCCGCGCGTCTTCAGAGCTGGGGCGGGGCTTTTAGAGGCGGAGCAAAGGGGTTGGACAAGAGAGCATAGACCATCGACCATGGGGCACAGAGTTGTTCAAAAACTTTAAAATAATAACAATAATAATTATATTCTCCATTTTAATTAGGTGGAAATATTAGACATCCTTGTTTGCGGATTTGAATCCTCTGGAAGGAGGCTTAACTGAAGTGTGCACATTTTAGAGACACACAGATCAATAGAAAGGCTTAATTTTTCCATAAATACGGTTGTACACCGTGAAACATTAAAGCACAACAGCTCGTAGCAGTGAAATGTGTCAAAAAAAACCCACCCACAATGAGAGTGCGTGACAGATTGGATCTCATTGCCTTGACAGAACGGAAGAAAGATTAAAATGCACAACCACGGGAAACAAACCCTCAAATGTTGCAGATCTGCGGTAAAATGGGAAAATTGAGCGGGATGAAGTGACTGGCTAAAGGTCTCCCTCCTAAACTGGTGACTCTGCTGTTCGCCCCTTACACGCTGCATGAACCTCCTGCTGCATTTTCCACATTACTTCATATTTACACCAACTACTTTTTTAAAATTATTCCTCTGTATCTTCCTCCTTTCTGCTCCTTTGGTTCAACGATTCATGGGTCTGGCCCCCATACCAGATCGTCATACAGTTTACAACCAGACCGGAAATGTGCAGGTTCTGTTCAAATCAGTTCTATGTTTAGAAACACTAACTTCTATTCGTATTGCCCCCGCCTCACTGGAGAGTAAAAATGTCACATCGCCAAGAGAGAAACTGCAGGATGCGGCCATTCAGCGGATCGAACGATCAACAAGTTGGCCGCTGCGCCCCAATCTCAACCACATGTTTCTGCCCGATCCTCATTTCCTCGATCCCTTCAGTCTCCACACATACCGCCGACCTCTGTTTTATGTGAGGATGATCATGAACCTTTACTGCTTTTACTGGTGGGGATTTACAGACATTCGCCATCCTCGGAGTGGAGACATTACCCCTCATCTCAATTCTGAACAGTCAATTTTTCATTTTTAATTGGTTCAACCGCTGCTGATGTTGTGCATTTCAATGTGTTCTCTTCTTCGTCCTCGGGCCTCTAAATTAAAGGCTTATCGCGCTTTATATTTCTTCACATGATGACCCGACCACTCCAGAGATCAGCCTAGTGAATCTTCATTGCATTCCCTCTCACTGATACTCTCTAACCTCTTTGTTATTCCTCTATGGAAAGAAAACTTTCAAAATTCTTGAGGAACTCGGCAGGTTAGGTACTATCTGCAGAAAAGAGTATGCATTCGACATTTCGGACCGAGCCTCTTCGTCAGGACTGAGATGGAAGAAGGGAGATTCCCAAATTAAAAGGTAGTGGGAGCGCAAAGAGGCCTTCTGGAAGGGGATAAGGGAAGCCAGCTGGGTGGGAAGCTGTTGGAGAAGAAAGAATCGTATTGGAGAGGAGAATGGACAGTAAGAGAAAGTGACGGAGGCGGGGGCCCAATGGGAAGTTATAAGAGGTGAGAAGAAGTAAAAGACCAGAATGTGGAATAGGGAAAGGGGGAGAGGTGAAAATTTTGATCACCGGAAGGAGAAATCAGTATTTCTCTTTTTGGGGTCCTCTACTATATCCGGGGTTCCTGGTGTGGCCTCCTGTATATCAATGAACCCCGATGTAGACTGGAGACCGCTTCACCCGAAAAAAAGGGATCTCACTGTAGACACCCGTTTTACTTCCACTACCCAATAAAATTCCGACATGTCAGTCCCTGGCCTCCTCTACTGTCGTGATAAGGACACACTCAGGTTCGAGGAGCAACACCTTATATTCCTTTGGCTAGCCTTCAAGCCGTCGCCATGAGCAACGATTTCTCGAATATCTGGTAACTGCCCACCCCCTCACTCACCATTCCCCATTATCTACCTACCTGCCCATAACTTCCCTCTGTTGCTCCTCCCCCCTCGTTTTTATTCATGGTTTCTACTCTCTCATATCAGGTTGGCCCTCCCCCAGCCTTTTATCTCTTTCACCAATCGGCTTTACAGATCTTTTTTCTTCACCAATCGCCTGCAAACTTGTACCACTTCCTCCACTCCCCCATCTATTTTTTTTTTTATCCTGCCTTCTCTCCTTCCATTACAGTCCTGAAGAATGGCCTCGGCCTGAAACGTCAACGGTTGACTTTTGCCAAGAGATGCCGCCTGACCTGCTGCGTTTCTCCAACATGTTGTGTGTGCGTTGCTTTCGAAAAAGTTGGTAATCAAACATCCAATTAATCCTTTTTGCCGACACAGCGTCCATATCCTTTCATTTTCCTCACATCAATATGCCTATGTAAATGGCTGTTAAAGGCCACGAATGTATCTACATCTGCCAATACCCGTCAGCACATCCCAGCTATGCACCACTCTCTGTGTAAAAGTACTTGCCGCTCACATCTCACATCTCTTCTAAAATAACCCCCATCTCATCTAAAATTTCAAATCTAGGAAAAGATATTGTCTCTGTACTCTCGTAATCCTACCATCCTTCTGGAAGTCTTACACCGGCCTGCACGGCCCCAGAGAAAAGAACCCAAGTTTGTCCAACCTCTCGTTATAACTCATGCCCCGTTATCCAGACAAAATCCTGGGAAACCATCTGCACCCTATCTTAAGCCTTGACATCCTTCCTAGAATGCGGCGACTAGAAATGTATGAAATAATTCAATTGTGGCCGAATTTGTGTTTTATAAAGCTGCAACAGAATTTCCTGACGTATCAACTCAATGCCTTGACTAATGAAGGCAAGCATTCCAGTTGCGTTCCTACCCACCCAGTCAATCAGTGTGGTGCCTTTCAGGGGACTGTGAACTTGGAATCCAAGATCCCTCTGCTAATGAACATTGTTTAACAGTGTACTATCTCTTTACAGTTGACCTACCCAGCTGCCACGTTGAAAATCGCTACTCAAATCTCACTGAGTTTTCTGTGGTACTATTGAATGTATTGCCAAGTGCACAAGTACGGGAAGGTACAGGGACAGAGAAACACTGACTTGTGGCAGCATCACAGGCAAGTTCATTCAGATAAAACACGAAACACAAATTATACGATTCTCTGTCAGTAACAATATAGAAATACAAGTTTTATGTCATTAACAATGTATAAATATGATATTTATGTCATTAACAATGTATAAATACACATTTGATGTCATGATCAATTTAAAAATACACATTTTGTGTGAATAACAGAATGGGAAATGTACTTGGACCCTCAGACAAATTGTTAACACAGCTTAGGAACTCACTGGGACATTCTGCAGGGCCAAGAAGGCTCTGTTCATAAATTCTCTATAAAAACACAGGCAACAGGAACAGGCCACTCGGTTCCTATAGACCATCCTTTCATTCAACAGGACACCGGGTCGATCCATCCTTGACCTCCAACACCACTGCTGTCTACACTTTTCCCGGACCATTGGACCCACTTACAGGTCGACAATCTGCCGGTGTTTGACCCCAGTGTGGTGAATCCTTCTGCTCGCGAACACCGTGGGTTCAGACATTTCCGTAGACGAGACCCTCCTGTCCCCACCGGGAGAAACATCCTGTCCGCCCCCTCTCACACCACCTTCATCCTTACAATAAAATCCCCCTATCCCTTCTCCCGCCTTCATCTGCCATGATCTCTCCTTCTCCGGGGAGCCAGCAACTGGCCGACGGGCCGAAAGTCTCCTCCTACCTGTCAGCCGTACATCAGACTCCGGTCGCAGGAGACGCATACAACTTCCTTCGGAGGGAAATGGAAAAAATGTTTTACAAAACGGGGTTGGGGTTTTGACGTTTCTTACTGATTTCAGTCGGACAACAACATTAATCACGGTGTTTCAGTATTGAATTCAGTGTTGTGTGACGTAAAGTCCCATTTATCGTGCTCAGCGCTGTCGTGTTGCTGTTGGAGTGGGCAGCATGTGGTTTGTCTCGAGTTTGGTCACAAAACCCCAAATCTTGTGGGGAGCTCTTTCTCGGGATAATCTGGTTTGAGGTGGCTCCGTCATTTTGCGATCTCGTATTTTGATAACCAGAGGTTTCACTAATATGAACGAGAATTGTCAGCGGGCTAGACACATAGCGTATTTGGCAACAGAACAAATATCGTCCCTGCAATCTTTGTCTCCTGGGATACTAAACACTCTGACAATGTAGACCACAGGTACTCTGTCCTCTGAAAGACAGATAATCATTCAGAAAACTGAGGGCTGAGAGGAATTATGTTTGTTAGTCATCGTAGTTCGCTCAGAGTCGATTGGATGGTGTTGATGTGGATATCGGACGTCTCCCAGTGTAAGGACGGACAGCTAAATCGTCCGCGTTGTCGGTCTCCAGCCGCTCGTAGCGCTGTAGTAACCTCCGGCGACGCGCAGGGGCGTTGTGGGAACTTTCGGCAGCGGCAGGCGTAGTGCCGATCCCAGAGCTTGCCGGTTGTTCTCCTGTTCGGGCGGCAGGCCTGATCTGTTTTGTGGAAATCGGAGGCCGGTTGCCCCGCTTGGAGCTTTCAGTCCGACCCCGGTTTGTGGGATAATTTAGTTGTGGTTCTCAAAACTGGGAGGAGGTTTGGGGTGAAGGTCTTTGTATGCGGGGAATGGTTATGGGTGGACGTGTGGGTGTGGAGTGAGTGATGGGAAAGTTGTGGAGCCGTAGGCGTGGTGGTGGCGATGTTATTGGAAGAAAGTTGGATGATTGGAAGTTCCGTGACCCGGGAAGGATGGACACGGGAGAAATTAAGTTGTAAACAAGGGAGGATCTGATCTATTAGATCAGACAACTCGCAAGTCCCTTCAGGAAGCAACAATTCTCTATTCATAATAATTATTGTCCAATGTTGCTGTTAACACTGTGTTTGTTGCAAAGCCCAAGAGTCTGGGATATCTGTCACCGTCATGGGCTGCGAGAGCAGATTGGGAATGGGGAAGGGGTGTCAGTGATGCCTGCATTAGAGAAAGACAGGAGTTTGTACAGCCTCCTGTGAGATATAAATGTCCTTACAGTGGATTCAGTTCTGGTGCCATATGTGGAGTTTGCAAAGGGAAAGGGGAAAAGGAAGGGGCTGAGGAGAGAGAGTTTTTACTGGTCAGCAGTGAAGGAGTACACAGGTTGTCTAATGTATTTTTTGAGTTGTTCTTTGAAGATTTCACAGATTGTGACTGAGGAAGAGACTTGTTGAGGGAGGACACCCGGAGGTGAGCAGGTCAGATACGGTATCAGAAGAGTGACAGAGATGTGATTTCCTGCGTCACGGGTACAGACAGTCGTCTGAAGTGAGGAGTTTGTATGGAGATGCAGCTTCCCTGGAGGTGGAGGAAAGAGGACACACCAACAGGTGGAACCAGCTGCGGGAAGACATGGTTTGTTAGGTCTGACGATGAGCTGAATGTACCATATGTCACAGTGAGAAGGTTATTTTTACTGTAAGGAAGCAAAATCAGTGGAAGAAGACACAGAAATTTCATCAATTGCCAGTTGTTTCGCAGAAGTGACCAATTTGTATTTTACTTTGACAGAAACAGCTATTCACAGTGGTGACAAAGGGGTTCAGTCTGGTTTATTTCAGTTTGGAGAGGGGTGTGGAGTTTTGAAATCAATGCCTTGCGGTGCCACCATCGTTAATTTACCGTGTCCGGAGTGGAGGATCACACAGCACGGAAACAGGTCTTTGGCCGGCCATACCTGTTCTGACCGTCCATTCACTGTCCACACTGGTCCCATTTATCAGCACTTGGTTCACAGCCGACTGTATCTCGGCAGTTTCAGTGCTCATCCACTTCGTAAATGTTGTGAAGGGACCTGCCACCACCACCACCTCGGGCAGTGTGTTCCGGATTTCAGCTACGCTCTGAGTAAAAAGTCTCTTCCTCAGATCCCTCTAAAGCTCTTCATCCTCTGCTTAAATCTATGCCCTCTGAACAGTGACACCTCTGTCCCAGGATCGTGGCTGATCTGGGCATCAGTGAGGCCTTTGAGAAGGTTCACATGGTAAGTTGCTGTGGAAAGTCAGATCACACGGGATCCAGGGAGAGCTGGCTCACTGGATGCACAGTTGTCTTGATGGTAGGAAGCAGAGAGTGATGGTGGGAGGCTGTTTATTGGGCTCGAGGCCCGTGTCTAGTGGTGTTCCCCAGGGTTACACATTGCTGCTTTTCATCTACATCAATAATTTCGTTGAGAATGTAGAGGGTATAATTAGCATCTTTGCAGAAAGTACGTTCAAGCAATTACTTTTATTCAGATAGTAAGTCTAGACAATCCTTGTTTCTATCTTGCAGTTGCTCTCCCATTACCTGCTACAGCTGTGTCCACCCTCCCGCACCTTCCCCACCCGCTTTCCCTCTCCACGCAGTCTTTGTTCTGAACCCCGACAGGTTATAGGTTAAGGATGAGAGGTGACATATTTTAGTGGAACCTGAGGGGTGAGCTTCTTCAGTCAGAGTTTGGCGAGAGTGTGGAACGAGCTGTCATCATATGTGGTAGATGCAGATTTGATTTACAACATTTGTGAAGTTCTGGTGAGTACAGAATGGGAGGCGTACGGAGGACTTTGATGCAGGCAGTTGGAACAAATCATAAAATATCATTTTGGCGTGGACTAGATGGGCCGAAAGGCCTGTTTCTCTGTTTTGTTCTCCGTGACTCTAATAATATTCTGATTTGTAATTTCCACAGTCAGAGCTTTGCTGCTAATTACCGATCCCAGTAATTTACAGAATGGGTGTAGAGGCTGCCCCGTGACTGCTCCTGTGATCACTGGGACGTCCCATCACTGAGCAGATATTGCCTTCTCCAATCTCTTTAACTCAGTCTGTCACTCAACAAGTTCATTGTCTACAGGAAATCACAGAACTCACAGAGAAGGGAACCCCGTCAGAAGATTCCTCGCTCTGCCTCGGCCTGGTGATTGGGAAAAGGTCCCAGTCCCAGGGAGTGATGTGCGAATCCTTTGTGGAAATGAGGCATGGGTTTGCAAGATGGGCACAATGCAAGATGTTCTGAAGCTCTTGGTATGGCAAAACAACACAATGAACTGAAAATCACATTGAAACATTGCAGGCTGAACAACGTCATAGAACATAAACATAGAACATAGACTAACATCTATCTTCAGCCTACAATGTTTTTAGGTCTCTGAAAGTGGCCAAGTAGATCAGTAATCAGATGGCAAACTGAACTAATCTAGTTTGTACAGACAATGTCCGAATCTCTCTGCTTTCCTCTCATTCACATGTCTATTGAAGAGGCTCTTAAATGTCCCCGATGTATCTGCCTCAACCAAATCCCAGGTACTCATTTCAGGCACCAACAAATCTGTGTAAAAGAACTTGCCTTTCACTCAGAGGTTGTCTTCCTCCTTTGAACTTACCCCCTCTCACACTGAATGTATGCCCTCTGGTAATCGACTCTTAAAACCCTCAAAAGAGATACTGCCTGCCTACATCTGTACTTGTCATGATCTTATAAACCTCTATCACATTTCGCCTCAAACTCCACGGCATCAGAGAAAACAACCCAAGTTTGTCCCACCACACGCCCTCTAATCCGGACAATATCCTGTTAACCGCATTTGCACCTTCTTCAACTCCTCGATTCCCTTCCTAGAATGGGGCAACCAGAGTTGAACGGAATACTCCAGATGCAGCCTAACTAGAGTTTTAAAAGATGCAACATAGCTACCTGACTTTTAAACTCAGTACTAATACTTTCATAATTTGCCCTGCCCTAGTTAAATACCCTCGCATAATGCTTATCCACCCCTCCACCATACTTTCCTCCAATCATCACATAATTATGTCTGGTCATGCCCAGCTTTTTAGCCCTGGAGAAAAATTTCTAGCTGTCCATTCAATCTGCTGTATGCCTCTGATCATCGTGTACACCTCTATTAAGTCAGCTCTCCTCCGCTTTTTCTCCAAAAAGACACTCTCTCGCTCAAAATATCATCACAGCACATGCTCTCTAATCCAGGCAGCATCCTGGTAAACCTCCTCTGCACCCTATCGATAGTTTCCACATCATTCCTATACTGAGGCGCTTTATAGGACACAATATTCCAACTGAACACAATTTTCCAAGCGCAGTCTAACCGGGATTTTTAGAGTCACAACGTTACCTTGTGGCTCTTGAACTCAAGCCCCTGACAAGTGAAACCGACAGCCAATCCGCCTTCTTAAACTCTCTATCAACGTGTGAAGAAAGGTTGAGGGATCTATAGGTGTGGACCCTATCATCCCTCTGTTCCACCACACTGCAAGCAATCCTGTCATTAATCCTGTATTCTGCCTTCAAATTCGTCCTTCAAAAGCGATTCACTCCACACTTTTCCAGGTTGAACTCCATCTGCCACTTCTCATCACTGTTCTGCATACTTTCAATGTCCTATTTTAACCTACAACAATCTACTACACTATCCACAACTCTACCAACCTCCATATCATCTTCAAATTTGCTGATTCCACCCTTCCACTTCCTCAAACAGATTACTTATAAAAATCACAAAAAGGCAAGGGATCACAGGACAGATCTTGGCGATTGTAGGGATGACTTACAGTGGACTGAAAAGCTTGAGCATATAGATATTAAGAATCAGAATGTACTGCAGCCTTTGGAAAGCATTAAGTTGGATAAGTCTTCGGGATTGGATGATATGTATCCCAGGCTACGGAAGGAGGCAAATGAGGCTATTTCTGAATCTCTGGCGATGATCTTTGCATCATCAATGGAGACGGGAGTGGTTGTGGAAGATTGGAGGGTTGCGGGTTGCTGTACCTTTATTGAAGAAAATGAGTAGAGATAGCCCAGGAAATTATAGACAAGTGAGTCTTACTTCAGTGGTTGGTAAGTTGATGGAACAGACACTGAGAGGCAGGATTTATGAACATTTGGAGAAGAATAATATGATTAGTAATAGTCAGCTTGGCTTTGTCAGAGGCATGTTGTGCCTTACGAGCCTGATCGAATTTTTTGAGGATGTGACTCTTCAGATTAATGAAGGTCGAGCAGCAGATTTAGTGTATATAGAATTCATGAAGGTATTTGATAGAGTACCTTGTAACTCACGACAACCTGTTTGACCCTTGCGTCCTAAACCTTAAATCATCTTCTTTCTTCTTCTTTTCCAGATGTTGTCAGCCAGGGTTCCTTCACCCTGCCATCCTTTTCCTGCCGATAATACCTCGACATTTCCGTTGTGCATTTCCCAGAGAAAACCCCTTCCCGAATTATGTTCCGAGGTCTGAGCCTAATAGCATTATAATTGCACTATTTTGGAGCTGACAACAGACCGTGGGGAATTAGCAGGGCAGTGTGATTAGTTTGGGGACTGACGTGGAGCTGTGGGAAGATAGCGAAACAACGAAATTAGTTTGGGAACTGACGGACTTTGTGGGCTTGGTGGGGCATAGGACTACTTTGTGTACTGGCATAGGGCAATAGGATTAGTGTGTGTTCCTTGCTTACGAACGGAGACTGCTGGAACAGGATGAATCGCAGTATTTAATTATACTTTACATATGTCTTGGATTTGTGTCATCCCACAAATCGTCACAGATATCTGTCGAGCTAAATTAAAAACATACAGCAATCTACCTCACCCTTCATCGACGAGCTTCTGGAAAAAAAGTCTGCGGAAGGTCCGACAGGCCACCCAGGAGGTTGGGGTTCTTTGGGTCCCTGGAATGGAGTCTAGGCTTCGGTCGGTTTCCCTGTTGAAGAAGAAATATTTTCCGGAGGGGAAAACTGGTAAATCCAGCGTATAGGGTATCACGGCCCAGGACATATCCTTGGGGAGGGTGGAAACTCTCCATCCCCGACTCTCCTTGAGCTGAATTCGATCCGGGTCCAGGGTGCTCTGAGCACTGGCCGCGTTTCCAGAATGGACAGGAGGTTGGCTATGTCTCTGGCTGCGTCTGCCCTGGGACCCTCCGCCTCCCGCCGGCAGCCAGGGAGATCATGCATTCAGAGAAGAGTAGGATTCGGCCGCAGGGAAAGTGATCGCCGTGGTAGAGGGAGTGAGGGCCACGTTGGAAGAGCGAAGGAAGTGTGTCGTGGAGATGGGAAGAAATGCAGTGAAATGATGTGAACATATCTATCAGATCGATTGCGACAATGCGGCAGATGCGCATGCGCTGTTTGATAATGTGCAGCGTACAGATTGGGCCTCTTGCGCGGAGAAACACCGAAACATTGAAACCCTACGGCACAATACAGGCCCTTCGGACAACAATGTTGTGCCGAACATGTCCCTACCTTAGACATTACTAGGCTTTCACACAGCCCTCTATTTCTCCCAGCTCCATGTGCCTGTCCAAAATTCTTTTAAAAGACCCTATCGTATCCGCCTCCACCACCTTTCGCCGGCAGCCCATTCCACGCACTCACCACTCACTGAGTAAAACACTTACCCCTGACATCTCCTCTATACCTACTCCCCAGCACCTTAAACCCGTGTCCTCTTGTGGCAACCATTTCAGCCCGGGAAAAAGCCATGACCAATGCTTCTCATCGTCTTATACACCTCTATCAGGTTACCTCTCATCCTCCGTTGCTCCAAGGAGAAGAGATCAAGTACACTCAAACTATTCTCTTAAAACATTCTCCCCAATCCATGCAACATCCTTGTAAATCTCCTCTGCACGCTTCCTATGGCTTCCACATCTTTCCTGTAGTGAGGCGACCAGAACTGGGCACCGTGCTCCAAATGGGATCTGACCAGGGCCCAATATGAGGCGTTCTCGGGGCGAGCAGGATTCAGTGCCCATCAGTTTCGTCTCGTGCGGGTCCGGGTCGTAGCTCCCACATTGTAAATTGGCCAGTGTATTCCCGTTTCCAACATGACTCAGTAGAAGCGTTTCATCAGACTACTCCGTAACAGGAGACGGCGGATGTGGTCACAAAGAACGTTTGAAGAAAGAGAGATATGGCGGATACGGCGTGGGAAGGAGTGAAAGCATGGAGACGTCGAGGAAGGGGTCATCAGGACGGGAACAGTTGGATGTTTCACAGACGTTGTTAATGGTCAGTAAGAAGAGATGCATATGGAGTTCTGGGTCTTTGCTCTGGATGTCCTGTTGTTTATCTTGCAGTTAATTCGGTGGCAACGAAGACAAATGCAATGCCGGCACACGTGTGAACAGGGCTCGAATGTGTGGAGGCTGACCCATTGGGTGTGGTCAGGGAAAAGGTTTAAAGGTTCTCGATTCGTGAGGGGGCTAACGGTATCTGGAAAATGGAAAGAGATTGAAGTTATCGAACAGACACCCCCAAGAAAGAAAGGCGGCGTGCTGGAAGAAACGCGCTTTTCTCACAAAGTAACGCAAGTTCGGTAGAGTTTAAACTAATTTGCAAGGGGGATGGGACCCGGAGTTACAGAGCGTGAAAGAAGTGCATGGAGCAAAGCCAGATCTAACATACAGAGAGTCTTTGAGAAAAGAGAAGCAGAATAAAGGGTGGAAAGGTCTTAAAGTAGAAGGGCTAAACTTTGTGTACTTCAATGCAAGAAGCATCAGGAACAAAGGTGATGAAGTGAGAGTTTGGATACATAAACGGAATTATGATGTAATGGCCATTAAGGAGACTTGGCTGGCACCAGGGCAGGAATGGATTCTCAATATTCCTGGATTTCAGTGCTTTAAAAGTTATAGAGGGTGGAGGGGAGGATGGGTGGAACTACTGGTCAGGGATACCATTACAGCTACAGAAAGGGTGGGTAATGTAGCAGATCCTCTTTTGAGCCAGTAAGGGTAGAAGTCAGCAACAGGAAGGGAGCAATTATTTACTGCGGTATTCTATAGACCCCCTGGTAGCAGCAGAGATACCGAGGAGCAGATTGGGAGGCAGAGTTTGGAAAGGTGTAAGAATAACAAGGTTGTTATCATGGGTGACTTTAACTTCCCTAATATTGATTGGCACCTGAGTAGTTCCAAGGGTTTAGACGGGGCAGAGTTTGTTAATTGTGTCCATGATTGATTCCTGTCACAGTATGTTGACCGGCCGACTAGGGGGAATGCCATACTAGATCTAGTATTAGGTAACGAACCAGGTCAGGTCACAGATCTGTCAGTGGGTGAGCATCTGGGGAACAGTGATCACCGTTCCCTGACCTTTAGTATTATCATGGAAAAGGATAGAATCAGAGAGGACAGGAAAATATTTAATTAGGGAAGGGTAAATTATGAGGCTATAAGGCCAGAACTTGCAGGTGTGAATTGGGATGATGTTTTTGCAGGGAAATGTACTATTGTCATGTGGTCAATGTTTAAGGATCTCTTGCAGGATGGTAGGGATAAATTTGTCCCGCTGAGGAAGATAAAGAGTGGTAGGGTGAAGGAACCATGGGTGATAAGTCAGGTGGAAAATCTAGTCAGGTGGAAGAAGGCAGTATACACGAGCTTTAGGAAGCAAGGATCAGAAGGGTCTATTGAGGAATATATGGTAACAGGAAAGGACTTATGAAGGGGCTGAGAAGAGCAAAAAGAGTGCAAGAGAAGGTCTTGGCGAGCAGGGTAAATGAACACCCCAAGGCATTCTTCAGTTATGTGAAGAACAAAAGGATGACAGGAGTGAGGGTGGTACCGATTAGAGACAAAAGTGGGAAGATGTGCCTGGAGGCTGTGGAAGTGAGCGAGGTCCTCAATGAATACTTCTATTCGGTATTGTCCAATGAGAGGGAACTTGATGGCAATGAGTACAAGAAGAGTGAGGTCGATGTTCTGGAGCATGTTGATATTAAGAGAGAGGAGGTGCTGGAGTTGTTAAAATACATTAGGACGGATAAGTCCTTGGGGCCTGAAGGGATATTCCGCAGGCTGCCCACGAGGGGAGGGAAGAGATTGCTGAGCCTCTGGCTAAGATCTTTACGTCCTCGCTGTACACGGGAATAGTCCCAGAGGATTGGAGGGAGGCGAATGTTGTCCCCCTTTTCAAAAAAAATAGTAGGGTTAGTCCGGGTAATTATAGACCAGTGAGCCTTATGTCTGTGGTGGGAAAGCTGTTGGAAAAGATTCTTAGAGATAGGATCTATGGGCATTTAGAGAATCATGGTCCGATCAGGGACAGTCAGCATAGCTTTGTGAAGGGCAGATCGTACCTAACAAGCCGGATAGAGTTCTTTGAGGAGGTGACTGGGCATATAGATGAGGGTAGTGCAGTGGATGTGATCTACATGGATTTTAGTAAGGCATTTGACAAGGTTCCACACGGTAGGCTTATTCAGAAAGTCAGAAGGCATGGGAACCAGGGAAGTTTGGCTAGGTGGGTTCAGAATTGGCTTGCCTGCAGAAGGCAGATTGACGTGGTGGACGGTGTACATCCATATTGGAGGGTTGTAACTAGTGTTGTCCAACAAGGATCTGTTCTGGGACCTTTACTTTTCGTGATATTTATTAACGACCTGGATGTGGGGGTAGAAGGGTGAGTTGACAAGTTCAAAGACGACACAAAGGTTGGTGGTGTTGTAGATAGTGTAGAGGATTGTCGAAGATAGCAGACAGAGATTGATAGGACGCAGAAGTGTGCTGAGAAGTGGCAGATGGAGTTCAACCCGGAGAAGTGTGAGGTGGTACACAATGGAAGGACAAACCCCAAGGCAGAGTACAAATAAACGGCAGGATACTTGGTAGTGTGGAGGAGCAGAGGGATCTAGGGGTACATGTCTACAGATCCCAGAAAGTTGCCTCACAGTTAGATAGGGTGGTTAAGAAAGCTTATGCGCTGTTAGCCTTCATAACTGGAGGAATAGAGTTAAAGTGTCGCGAGGTAATGATGCAGATCTATAAAACTCTAGTTCGGCCACACTTGGAGTACTGTGTCCAGTTCTGGTCGCCTCACTATAGGAAGGATGTTAAAGCTTTGGAAAGGGTACAGAGGAGATTTACCAGGATGCTCCCTGGTTTAGAGAGTATGGATCATGATCAGAGATTAAGGGAGCTAGGGCTTTACTCTTTGGAGAGAAGGAGGATGAGAGGAGACATGATAGAGGTGTACACGATATGAAGAGGAATAGGTAGAGTGGAGAGCCAGCGGCTCTCCCCAGGGCACCACTGCTCAGTACAAGAGGACATGGCTTTAAGGTAAGGGGAGGGAAGTTCAAGGGGAATATTACAGGAAGGTTTTTCACTCAGAGAGTGTTTAGTGCGCGGAATGTACTGCCTGAGTCAGTGATGGAGGCAGACACACTAGAGAACTTTAAGAGACTACAAGACATGTATATAGAGGAATTTTAAGGTGGGGGTTTATGTGGGAAAACGGGTTAGAGAGACGGCACGACCTTGTGGGCCGAAGGGCTTGTAATGTGCCGTACTATTTTGTGTTCTATGTCTCCTTTAGAAATAGACTTTCTGCAGATGATAATCGGAGCTTCTGCAGACACTCCCTGTGCAGGTGAACACTTCATGAAATTGATAAAATCTCACTGGATACAGGCAAAATCGGCCGTTGAAGTTAGGATGTCTGTAGACGTAGGCGTTGTCTGCTCAAAGCTGTTGACTGACGAGCCGATCCGATGCTGAATGCAATCAGTAAAATCTCACTGTGGTCTTGGCTACTTACTGCGATCACGGAGCAGTCCCGATCTGATCTCCGGTGCGCTCAGTGTGAATTCCGCCCATCCTCGTTGTGACGGCATTATTTCCGCTCTATTTCCTCACCGTCACCGGGAAGCAACCAGGAAGTCGATCACTTCACTGCTGAGTATTTACACTGTAGGGCGGGATTTGTTACCAATAGACGTGTGGCGGTAACGCCAGCGGGAATATGGTGAAACATACAAACAGAAGCTAGTTTCAGTTTATTGACCGGTGGGAGGTGGAAATACAAACAGACGGTGGTTTGAGTTTAATGACCGGTGGGAGGTGGAAGCCGCCGGCTGCAGTTGCCGAGGAGCCTGTTCCGGATCTGGGTCTCGCTCGGGCTCTCAACCACTCTCGCAGCTGCCTCGTTCTCCGATGCCCGTCAGTTCTGTCGTGTCGAGATGGAAAACAGAAACTGCGACTCCCTCTGAGAAGAACTTAGTTAGGTTTGTTTGTTAATTATTTCAATAATTGACGTTAGCGGATATTTCACTGCGCTGATGAACTGCTCTCTGAACTTGGACTGAGTTACCCCATAAATAAACGAGTTTGTGCAGCAACTTAATATCATCAGCATGTATCCAGTGTGTTGAAATATGTATTCCGAATCACTGTAATTATTCTGATCCAATCCGGCGATGGTGTAATAAAGGAATTCGGCAACTTTTACCGACCACAGGATGATGAAGCTTCCGGAGATGGAGAGAAGTAAGATCACAGACCTCCTTCTGCTCTCCATCTCCGGGTCACTGCGGTTCTCCGCCTTGTTCTGACCCCTCAGCCCTTTACGGACGCGACTAGTCACCAAAATGTGTCTGACTGTCAGAGCGTTGAGCAGTAGTATTAAAACAAACGGGAATAATGGCGCTAGAACGGTAGAAAGCCTGCTGTATCCCACCCAGCCGGGATCGGTATAGTAGCTCGATTTACGAATGCAGTCCCAGGGTATATTGTCAATTACTTTCAGAGGTCGATACATAAAGAAGTAGGGCACATTTTTAAAACAGAAAAAAACGCCGGTTGTTGTCAGAACTACTGCCGCAGTTTTCCCGGTGCAAAATTTTGCTTTCTGATTCTGGCAACAGATGGCGACAAACCGATCAAACGTAAAGGTGACGGTGAACCAGACAGAACAGTCTGTGGCTGCCCTTGCTGGGACAAAGATGGAACTGCATACGGGGGTCATCTCCAGAAAAGAACCGGGGAAGTAATAATAACTGATCCGCCACAATACGACCTGAAAGATAATGGTTAGTAGATCCGCCGTTGCCATGGCCACCAGGTAGCGAGTGGTGCAGGTGGAGAGGCCGCACTTTTCCCGGGACAGGATCGCAATCGCCACTAAATTAACTGGGGGAACAGCAGAAAAAATAATGAGTGAATTACTGTCACGCCGCACCACGGCTCTCAGAACAGAGATGTGCAGAAAATTCAGAGCAATCAAAGTTTGCTGGCAATGCATTTCCGGAGTTTAAAAAGTGTAAAGCGGGAATCGCAGATTCCTCTTACAACTGCATGCCTGCCGGCTGAATGGTAACAGTACTCGGTCCAGGAGAAGGAGCAGGGTTTGGGAAGGATGCATTGTCAACGAATTGGCGTATATGCTTTGGTTTAGAGAAATAATTCCAAACGTCCACGATCAGGTTTTTGACATATACAAAGCTTGGAAAGCTCGGCAATTTCTCGGCGACGATGTTTGCTGCGTTTCTATCAGATACGTCCTGGAATCGCCCCTCAGATCCGAGCCCCGCTCCCGCCGCTTCTGTCTCCCGTTCGCATGACTTCACCTCAGCTCCTTTATGCCATCCGCGAACAGAGACCTCTCTCAGTTCGCTTCTTTAAAATTCTGCAACTAGCTTGACCGTGGTCGATTGCAATCAGAAAGTTCTCTTTCCCGATTTTAAAGATTTAGCATGTATTTTAAACATTAGTGCTTAAACCATCCAATTTCCAAAAGAAAGCCAATGTATGTGTTTTTTTTCTTCAAAATATTTGCATCATTTAGTGGATGGTCCAAAATTTCTGCCGTATTATTCCAAATGCTGCCAAGCTCATTGTTCCAGAGCGGAGTATCACATGTATTTTACCCCGTCCGACCTCCAACAGACACTGCTGGATTGGCTCTGCACTCATTGTTCCAGAGCGGAATATCACATGTACCTTACCCAGTCCGGTCTCCAACAGACACTGCTGGATTGGCCCTTCACTCATTGTTCCAGAGCGGAGTATCACATGTATCTTACCCCGTCCGACCTCCAACAGACACTGCTGGATTGGTTTTTCACTCATTGTTCCAGAGCGGAGTATCACATGCACCTTACCCCGTCCGCCCTCCAACAGACACTGCTGGATTGGTTTTTCACTCATTGTTCCAGAGCGGAGTATCACATGTATTTTACCCCGTCCGACCTCCAACAGACACTGCTGGATTGGCTCTTCATTCCCTCTTCACTACACGTATCGCAGGACACGGAAACGAGCCCTGGTGTACTGAACCTCTAACAGACCCTCACTTGAATTTTGGAATCTCACGATGGTTCGGTGACTTACTCACAAGTGATGTCTAGCGTTCTCCCCTGAATATCAGCGGCGATCCGCTCCCCACCTTCCCTTCAGACTTGAAGCGATTTCTTCAAACGCAGCGCAGTATGATAAATCTGAATGTAAACATCTTACGCTATTGACACGGAATAATACCAACCAGCCCGTAAAGGTGCCGAGCGCGCTGGATTATCGGAGTTTACTTTGACAGCGGCTTTGCGTTGATAAATCAGAACTGCCTGCTCTGAATCCACAAAATGAATCTAACTGTTCGATCTTCCCCTCTACATCTGTTTCAACTGCCGCTTTACATTCCGTCGAGCCCACGGGTTAAACTGCGAGGGAGTCTCTGAACGAACACAGGGATTTGTCGCAATGTCTGCACCGCACTCGCCGTCATCACAACGCTGTCGGTAAGCGAACGCGTCCAAAGACCGCGGACACTAAACTGTAAACTTCGCTCCGCCTCTGTTCTTACCAGGAACACCAATAACGGCCATGATCAAAAAGTATATTTTTCTCATACGGTAAAATGTTTCAAGCATGCTGTTTGATATCCAGCCTGTCTTCCAGCTGCCCGCGATCTCGCTGAATAAACTCTGAGCTGATGAATCTCCACGGTCATTCATTTATACTCGCGCCAGCACACTGAATATTCAATACTACACAAGGCTGACGTGATTTCCAAAAGCTGGGGTAGAAATAAACATGATGTCATTCAATTAAAAATCCCAATTCCGATGAGATATGCATTGC
This sequence comes from Hypanus sabinus, assembly GCF_030144855.1. Lineage (NCBI taxonomy): Eukaryota > Metazoa > Chordata > Chondrichthyes > Myliobatiformes > Dasyatidae > Hypanus > Hypanus sabinus. The sequence goes on along the minus strand of NW_026781262.1, from coordinate 196,489 downwards.
ATGACACGAAATTGCAAAATCTCAGACAAAGAAATGACGATTGGAGAAGTCAGTGAACGTTGTGAAACACTCCCAGGCTCGCCTCTCGGTTTAGTTATCGTAGATCCTGTCCATTCCTTGGCCCCATGGGCGTGGACATCATAGACCAATGCTGTATTGTCATCGGCTGCTGTGTTTCACTCTGAGAATTGTTCCGGTGACAGATCTTTCAATAGAATTATGTAAAACAGAATAAGTTTGTGTTTGTATGTCGCTCTGTAACATTGTGAAGGGGCCTTAAACTAATGTCGCTTCCAAGCTTACGAAGACAGCCAACGTACCAAACCGTTCATCCAATGAATAGCAACACACACAAGATGCAGAAGGAATTCAACAGGTCAGGCGGCATCTCTGGAAATATGTCGACGCTCTGACCGGGACCCTTTTCCTGATTCATGAACGCATCGTCGAACTCCTCAGCTGCATCGACAAAGTTTTCCAGCGGCCAGCCGTTTCCGTTTCTATCCCCATTCCCGGTGCGACATACACATGGCCTCTTCTTCTGCCCCGATTGGCCACTGTCAGATTGGAGGGGTAACTCCTTTTATTCAGTCAAAGTAACCTCCATCTTATGGCATGGACATGGGTATCCCCATCTTCCGGTATTTCCGTCTCCCCCTTCCCTCTTCTTTACTTCTCCACTCTGGACTCTTAATCTTCTCCTCGTCTGTCTTTCCCCTCCCCCGGCGCCGCTCCTCCTTCCCTTTCTCCCACGGTCCACTCTCCTCTCCTATTATATTCCTTCTTCTCAAGCACTGTGTCTATTCCGCTAATTCCCTCCCAGCCTCTTACTTGGTCACCCTACTCCAATCACGTGACTTCACCTAGCAGCTTCCGGCTTGCCCTCCTCCCGTTACCCAAACATTCTTATTCAGCCATCTTCTTCCATTTGTTCTCCAGCTCTTTCCTGGGTTCGCGCCCGCAACGTCAACCGCTTTTTCATTTCCATAGATGCTGCCTGACCGGCTGTGTCCCTCCAGCTCTGGTGCAGCCCGTCACATGTTCGCAGCGGTCTGAAGCAGAGTAATTCAATCCCCGTACACACGACCCCCGAACTGGTGAAAATGCTTAAACCGACAGAGAGTCTGCATTCATTGCATTAGTACCAACAATGACAGCTAATTGGTAGCGTTGTTGATAGTGAGGTAGGTGGTCGGATTTACATATTTGACGAACTGACCAGCATTTCCATTGGGAATACAGCACAGTATTCCATATTCTGTAATTTGCTCGTGACGAAGTGCTTATGTGTTGAGTGATCTGAACTGAGTGGCACACAAGGAAAGACTTCCACTGTGACTACATACTGGTTGCAGTAATATATCAATGGGTCGTGGGTTACGGGATTAATTTCACTAGATGGGTACTGAACGGCAGGTCGGGATCAATATTGAGGTACGTGGTGATGATCGTCCATGGGTGAGAAGTGCTGGGATATTCACAGAGACTGACGGGGTTCTCGTGAGTGCCGATCAGAATCAGAATCAGGTTTATTATCAGCGGCAGGGGACGTGAAATTTGTTAACTTAGCAGCAGCAGTTCAATGCAATACATAATATAGCAGAGAATATAATAATAATAATAATAATAATAATAATAATAATAATAATAATAATAATAATAATAATAATAATAATAACAAATAAAACAATAATAGTAAATAAACAAGTAAAACAGTTACGTTTATGGAATAGGTTTTGAAAAACGTGCAAAATCAGAAATACTGTATACTAAAAAATACTGAGGTATTGTCCAAAGATTGGTCATTTAGGAATCGGATGGCAGAGGGAAAGAAACTGTTCCTGAATCACTGAGTGTGTTCCTTCAGGCTTCTGTACCTCCTCCCTGATGGTAACAATGAGAAAAGGGTATGCTCTGGGTGCTGGAGGCCCTGAATAATGGACGCTGCCATGCTGAGAAGGACATGGTAAGGGAATTCCAATATCTGTGACGGTAGTGATGCGGATTGATAATGTGGTGTTTAATACCTGACTTCACTGACGGGAAATGTCATAGTACAGAAATAGGTAATATTGGCCCGATTAGCATCAGGCAATTTTCTGCCCCCTATCGGTCAAGGATGTGATTGCAGTGGAGCTGATGCAGACGTGTGTCATCAGGAGAATGGAACAGTTCAGATATCAGTGTCCGTTTGACCCCAATTCTCGTCCACAGCCCCTGTTCACTCATCGAACCAGTTGCTCCGAGCTCCCCCCCCCCACCTGAAGACGACACTGATGCACGATGTACTTAGCTTCTGATCTTTCTCGTTTTGTGGCCCTTCGTGGCTCGTTATGTTGCGGTTTCTGATTAATCTTATCGATCACCGCTAAATCTTCTCCGCTGATCTCCTTTTAGATCAAACTCCTCAATCTTTCCAGAATCGATGACTGAAACGTCGATTGACGTCAGAGTATGTTTGAAGAAAGGAGATCGTCAGCCGGCATGAACACACGATCCAGAAGCAGCAGAAAGTCAATAACTGCGGTCCGCCACTCTCATGGGAAGCGTTGTCTGAGCAGTCGGTGCTGGAGTCTGCAGATACTGGAGGCGTTGTCTGAGAAGTCGGTGCTGGAGTCTGCAGATACTGGAGGCGTTGACTGAGCAGTCGGTGCTGGAGTCTGCAGATACTGGAGGCGTTGACTGAGCAGTCGGTGCTGGAGTCTGCAGATACTGGAGGCGTTGTCTGAGCAGTCGGTGCTGGAGTCTGCAGATACTGGAGGCGTTGTCTGAGCAGTCGGTGCTGGAGTCTGCAGATACTGGAGGCGTTGTCTGAGCAGTCGGTGCTGGAGTCTGCAGATACTGGAGGCGTTGGTTGAGCTGTCGGTGCTGGAGTCTGCAGATACTGGAGGCGTTGTCTGAACAGTCGGTGCTGGAGTCTGCAGATACTGGAGGCGTTGTCTGAGCAGTCGGTGCTGGAGTCTGCAGATACTGGAGGCGTTGTCTGAGCAGTCGGTGCTGGAGTCTGCAGATACTGGAGGCGTTGTCTGAGCAGTCGGTGCTGGAATCTGCAGATACTGGAGGCGTTGGTTGAGCTGTGGGAGCCTCGAGCGGGAAGCTGCCGATATGGGAGGCGTTGTCTGAGCAGTCGGTGCTGGAGTCTGCAGATACTGCCGGCGTTGGTTGAGCTGTGGGAGCCTCGAGCGGGAAGCTGACGATATGGGAGGCGCCTGATCAGTCGGGCGCCGTTTCACCGAATCAATGGGACGGAAATCAGAAAAAAGCGAAGTAGAAAATAGACGGAAACCTGAGGCCGGTGGCGCACGCGACGGGCGGACATGAGACACAGCGGCCGGAAAACGCAGGTGAGGCGAGCAGCAAAGTACGTGGCGCTTCGATGCGACTGACTCCAATGATGCGATCCGAAGGAAGTCAACAGTTTGAAGGTCGAAACAAATGGTTGGGAAGCAAATTTAGCAATCCAGCGGACGGCCGAGTGGGGTTAATAATAATTTTTGTGTATTTAAGAATTTATTCTAAGGCTGTAAGCTACTCTTTCGACCAAAGTAACAGAGAGTCAGACGGCAGGAAAAGTGATGTATATTGGGCTCAGTGTTAGTGACGGCCGATACTACAGATCGTATCCATGGCGACAGACATTACGAGTTGACATCAGATGAAATGAACAAGGACAAGCCTCTGTCAGGAACAGTATATGAAGCGTCACATCCACAGGGAGGAGTGGATGGAGCGTCACGGCCACCGGGAACAACTGATGAAAGGTCAAATCCTCCAAGAGCAGTGGATGTAGGGACACACAACCGGGAGACAAGGATGGTTAGTAACCACACCGGGATCAATGGATGTAGGGACACACAACCGGGAGACAAGGATGGTTAGTAACCACACCGGGTTCAATGGATGGAGGGGTAAATTCCATCGGCAGCAATAGATGTCCGGTCACCCCACCCCCTCCACACGGATCAATGACATCGGGTCATCCCCACCGGGTACTTCGGATGGACGCTTAACAAATATCCGGCACCGGCGAAAATAATTTCCCAGTCATTCCCCTATGTCCCTATCACGGTGATGTGATAGTAGATAAATTCTGTAGCATTCGTCAGCCACAGGAGGATGAAGCTGCCGGAGAGGGTGAAGAGCAAAACCACAGACCTCTTCCGGCTCTCCATCTCCGGGTCACTGCTGTTTCCCCCCTTGCTCTGACCCCTCAGCCCCCTACGGACCCGACTGGCCACTAAAATGTGCCTGACTGTCAGAGCGTTGAGCAGCAGAATTACACCGAATGGGAGAAATTGAGTCAACACGATGTCACATCAGTCATACGACACCCACGCCGGGTCAGTGATAACAGAACCAATGTACATTGTTAATGATCTCTCTGTAAGTGAAGTCGAGTGGGCCGTTTCTCAGATAGAACAGACCGCTAGATGGCGCTAGAACCACGGCCGCCGTTCTCCCCGTGCAGGACTTTGTTTTCAGTTTCTGACAGCAAATGGCAACAAACCGATCGAAGGTGAAAGTGACGGTGAACCAGACGGAACAGATCACGGCGATGCGGGACAGGACATGGAGAGCAGTGCACACAGAGAGGACGTTCAGGAAGCAAACGGAAAAATAATGATAATTGAGTTGATACAAAACGACCTCAGTGGTAATGACCAATAGATCCGCCGCTGCCATGGACAACAGGTACCGCGTGATGCAGAAGGAGAGGCCGCACTTTCCCCGGGACAGGATGACAATCGCCACTAAATTCACTGGAGAAAGAGAACGGAATGACATTAAAAAATATGATCCGTAATCAGGCACCCCCAACTTAATCGCCCTCCCCTATACATCAAGGCTAAGGTTGAGTTACTGTTAACCTCAGATTCACTGCTATCGGATTCCAATGATTCACGAGCGGTAAAGAATGTCATCTGATATCCGTCGTGAACAGTGTATTCATTCTTCTGAAATTTTGCCTCCTAGGCCTTGACTGCACGGTACAGGATACATATTTCCCTGCACCCAGACCGTCAATCATAAAAATCTACAGCGCATTTCAGGCCCTTCGGCCCACAATATTGCGCCGACCATCTAAACCCAGACAGAGGTTATCTGCAATATTTGCAAATCATTCGTCTTGCTCAGTATGAATGAATGCACAGGTCATTGTTTGAATGAAGCAGCTTCGTGACGGAGCATCCAGTCCACGTGATCCAATCCCCGTCACAGTACAGCCACGTCAGAAGCCAAGATGGTGAACATTCCTCTATTGCGAGTCGGTATTTCTTAAGCAAGGAGCACAAATTGCACGCGATACAAATTTTTTTGCCTCATAACGTCGAGACGATGTCGGAGTAGGGAAACATGACTCTGACAGGGGGATAGAAGTTACTTGCTGAGAATATCAACTGACCATCTCTGAATCTGACTGGTTGCCCTACTTACAAGTGAAGAGTGTTCCAGGTGACCCGAGAATCAGCACACGAAACATTTCCAATATATTATGCAAATTCCTATTTTGGATGCACTTCGCTTTTAATTTTCCTCATACATTACATTTATCCACATTATTTTTTTGTAATTGCCATGGATTTCCGCACACATCGAGGTTCACTAAATGGCAGTAAGTCATCCTGGCATCCTCATAATTCTGCAAATAACCCAATTTCATCTCGCCCGGAACGACAGGGGAAAAAAAAAACATTCATGTAATTCTCCACATCGCCCAATTTCACATCGCCGGGAATGTCAGGAGAAAAAATGTATTCTGTCCTCATAATTCCCCACATCGCCTAAGTTCACATCACCGGGAACGCCAGAAAAGAATAACACGCCCGGTCCCGACCTGATCAATATAATCGATACAGTCTATATCATGGCAGACGGGTTTCATTCTGAGCGCACATGTGATTGCCTGCTGACATAAATCAGAATAATTTGTTGCCAGTATCTGTATTTTTCGTCTGACAACGATTGTTCAAACTGGCTCATCACTGTCTTTTCCACGGGGGAATTTATCCGAGATAATACTTATAATTTTCTACTTTATAGGGAATTAGAGAATCGTTCCTGTTATTGCTGATGGACTAGGCAGTTCAGAGAGATGGGGCCGAAAAGGAATAAAAGGGTGGCGAGAGGGGTGGAGAGAGGGTGGAGAGAATGGTGGGGAGAGGAGGATAGGGTGGGCAGAGAGGTGGAGAGAGAGGATAGGGTGGGAAGATGGGTGGAGAGAGGAGAGAGGATAGGGTGGGGAGAGGAGGATAGTGTGGTGAGAGAATGGTGGGGGAAGAGATGGAGAGAGGGGACCGAGGGAGAGAGAGGCTGAGGGAGTGGGTAGTGGGTCTCCTCTCCTCTCCTTACATTCTCTTTCTCCCCTCCCATCCTCAATCTGACCCCTCCCTCTCCCCCACCCCCCTGCAGAAAATGGTGGTGATCCACGCCAACCATCCCGCACCGCCAGACCTCGCCTCCATCTTGTCGGGCAAGCTGCCGCCCACTCCTGCCTCTGACAGGCCCCAGTGATGACACGTCCCCCTACTCCATGGGACAGCCTAAAAGGTTCGGTCCGGACGACCTGAGGCTTGGCCCGAAAGAAAAATCAAGGCGGGATTTTGGAGACGGAAGGGGAAGGAGGTAACGGTGCTAGTCACATTCCTCCCCCAGGGGAACCCCGCAGATTCTGCTCCCTTGTTACTAGCCGCCCTCTCCCACCCTCGGCTCCCGTCACTTCTAAAACACTCCGCTCCCTGTCCCCTCGCTCTCCCCTCTATCACCCCCCATCTTACCCTGGCTGGCGGCCATTTTGTGATGTTTACCATTGACTTCACCTCTCCCAGCATCGTAGAATGGCGCACATCCATTTCCTCACCTTTCACACACTTCCTGTTTATTCAATCTCAATTCCTTATCTCGCCTCCCCCTTTTCTCCCTCCTCACTTTCCCAACTCTCCATTTAACCTTCTGCCGACAGCCATTTTGTGACAGTGTAAGCGCTCCCCTCCCCTTTCTTGCCGTCCGTCTTATTTACGAAGGAAATGTCACCACCAACCCTTCCTCCTCTATTGAGTAAGTCACTCCCCCACACTTCCCATCCTATTCCTCCCCACCCTGTCCCATTATTCTCCCTCCCTCCTTGTCCCATCACTTCCCCTCCTTCCCCGTCACAACACTCCCCCCGCCATCCCCATACCATCGCTTCCGGTCCCTCCTCCTCCCATCACTTCCCCTCCCTGCCCGCTCCATCATTCCCCTTCCTCCCGATCACATCACTCCTGCTCCGTTTCTGTCGTTTCTCTCCTCCTCACCGCGTCTTTATATTTTCCATTTCGTCCACCAGTTTGTGTCAGGAACTTCCTCCCCTTTCCTACCCTATTGAGTCAATGACTTCGCCACGCTCACCGTCTCATCAGTCCACTCCTCGTTCCTTCACTCCTCTTCATCCCAAACCCCTCACACCTCCTCCCCAAAACCCACACGTATATGTGTATGTGTGAATATCTGAGATATATACATTAGTTTATTCAATGACAAAATTATTGCACTTAAAACATATGTACAATGCACAAGGCGATATAAAACACAAATTAAAATACGGTTATTACAATCAATAACTCACTCGATCCCGGGATTGTATCCAGGGGCACCGCATGTTCTTTCGCCATAGATTCTGTGTGTGACAGTGGCCATTGTAAGTCAGTGTCTCACTCCATCCCTGGCGGCCACATTAACCAAGGATTCGCCCATTTTAAATCAGCGCGTCCCTCCCTCTCTTGTGCTCACTTCTGCTAAAGCCGTCACTCTCTCCCCAGCGGCCATTTCAAGTGAAGCGTCGGACATCTCATCTCTCCCGGAAGTTTCGGGAGTCTCCCGCATATTGTTAGCGGCTCCCTGACGCCCGCAATTTATATAAAATATCACGGAAATCGTTTTTTCTTGGGAACGAGAGAGAGAGAGAGAGAGAGCGCCATGGCAGAGTATTGCAAAAACAGAAAATACAAAACGTACTTCACCCCAAACTACACTGAAGTTTACCCCTGCCTAATTAGGGGTCAAAATAATGACAGTGTTGCTCGCTGCACTGTCTGCAACAGTGACTTTTCTATTGCTCCTGCTGGGTTACATCTCTGTTGAGGTGAGTTTAACGTGTGTCATTCGTTCATCAGCATAGCTAACGCTATTTAAACTAGCTGACTTGCCGCTAAGGAGCTACTCTATTGCAGACATCCCACCTCTCCCGGGAGTTCCGGGAGTCTCCCGCAAATTGATGGCGTTACCTCCCTGAAATGAGTTTTTGTAGGGTGGGATTAATTGAATTCAACGTGTCCTTCACTCCTTCTCTGCCGTTCATTTTATCCAAGCCGTCGCTTCCTCCTTGGTCCCGTTTCAACCCGGCCGAACGGGGTCTCCTCAGTCAGCACATCTCTCCCTTTTTCCCAACAATATTAACGATGCTGACGGCCGTATTCAATCGCCGTCTCACCACCTCCCTCCACTGCGCTCACTTTAAACAAGGTATCACAAACCCGTCAGACAGTTTAAGAGAAGCAACGGCAATTTTCTGTCAGAGCAATAGGTCATTTTACATCGCCCCAATACCCCCTCTCTCTTCTCAATGTGCCACTGACTGCATTTCGGCCACTTTACCCGATGCGTCTCTCCCGCTCTGTTGTCTGTACATCACTCTCTCCCTGTCGGCCATTGTAACAAAGGTATCAGAGACTATTTCAGATCTGGCCGCCACTCCCTCTGATTTGTCACCTCCTGGCGTCCATTTTCTCTCAGTGCATCCCTCCCTCCCTGGACACGATTTTCAAAGCGCGAGTCACCTCTTCCCTATAGACAAAGTTATATTTGCGCGTCATTCTCTCCTTGGTATTAATTTTATATTCTGGTTTTAATCCAGAACCCAATATTTAATCAGCAAATAACTTTCCCCGTCCCCCCCCCCCCGTGATAATTTTCAGTCAGTGCACAATCCCCACCCTGTCGGTTCAATTTAACTCTGCCTCTCTCTCCCACTCTCTTGTCAGTATATCAATCCCTCCCTGCCGGCCATCAGAAACAAGGTAACCACGGCCAACTTAATTCCGCCCATCGCCCCCTCCCTGGCACCCATTGTCACTCAGCCCATCACTTTCTCCCCGGAGACCATTTTCAGTCAACCTTTCACTCCGTTCCTGGTGAAGCCTTCTGTCGTTCCCTCCCTATTCATTTTTTTTCAATCGGCAGCCCCTCTCAGGACAGACACTCTCGACCACCCTCCACTCGATAGGGAGATCGGGAACCGTACCCTGCATAACTTCCTGTGTGTTATGTGGACACCGGGAACCGGGTGCAATGAATCTCCCGGCGTTGGGACATGGAAACCATAAACATCTCTCGCACACACCCACCCCTCCCCCCATCTTCAGGAAGTCGTGCCGAAGGTCCTTCCGTCTGATCGTATCCACCGTCAGTGTTACAAAGCCGTCAACATCTACACGACCCTCGACTTTCCGTGTGACTAATAAACCCATCGGCGTTCCCGTCAGATTTCGTTAACCCCGCTCCGAGTTCTGTCCAATACAGAACTCAAGCGTCCCCGCCAATTCCCAAGATCCCATTTCCCTTGGCAATGAACTGAAAGGAGTCCCATTGGGAGGTAGATGGTGTGAGTGAATGGGAAGGGTCATATCCCACTGGGAGATCGGACGACAGGAATGATTGGGAAGGGGTGCAGACGGTGGGGGTAAATGGGAAGGGGCGGGGCTCACTGGCAGGCAAACAGTGGAAGTGAATGGGAAGGGGTGGGGTCTATTGGAAGTTTGGACGATGCAAACGAATGGGTAGGAGTGCGTACCGTTAGGAATGTGGATAGTTGGAGTGAATGGGAAGGGGTGGTGTCATTGGGAGTGCGGATGGTGTGAATGAATGTGAAAGAATGGCATTTGATTGAGATCACGGTCACGTGGGAAGACTCGAATCCACATATTCGGAGGAAGCTGCGCCACTGGACAACAGGCGGAAATACGTCACTACGAGAACGCTTCCGATGTCAATGAGCTCAAGACTGGAGCCGATTGGGAATTTCCCCGGGCTGAAACCGTTGGGAATTTCCCCGGGCGCGTGGCCATTAAATGTGAGCGCGGAGTTAAAGTGGAAAGGGCAGTTAAAGCGGAAGGTTTAGTTAAAGGGGAGGGCGGGGAATCGGCCAGATAGTCCCCAACCCCCGGACGGGGATGTTCACACATTCAGATGTTCACAGATCCACTCTCAGTTCGGGTCTGAGTTCCTGCAGAGATCTTAGTTCCTTCCTCCCGGTCTCACTGAAAAGATTCTCCACAAGCCTGAAACAGATGACACGACAGTGTCAGTAACAGGGGACCGGGGTTAATGTTTCAAGAACACTCACAGACAAATATCACCAGAAAACCCGCGGATCCGCGGATATTTTATCACATTGAACATTAACAAACACTCACCAGATCCACTCCAGACTCGGGAGGGTCAGTATGAGGCGGCGGAGAGCAGGGACAGATCGGTCTGTCAGCGAGTTTGATTCCAGCATCAGCCACGTCAGTGATCGGTTTGTTCTGAGAGCGGAGGCGAGATCCTCGGCACCAGAATCTGTGAGACCGACATTCATCAGCCTGGAGATGAGACAGATTGAGGGTGAAGGACACAGAGAGACAGGAGCCACTACAAATCCCCAGTGTTTATCAGTAACACAATTACTGATCACATTAATGTTCAGTGTCAGACACCCCGTGACTGTAAACACAATCTCCCACCGTCTGGTACTTACCACAGTTCCTGTATTTTACACGCCGGGTTCCTCAGAGCCGCAGACACCAGTTTCACTCCTGAATCTCCCAGTTTATTATAACTCAGGTCCAGCTCCGTCAGAGATGGGTTTGTACTGAGAGCGGAGGCGAGAGCCTCGGCACCAGAATCTGTGAGACCGACATTGTCCAGCCTGCAGATGAGAGAGAGTGAGGGTGAAGGACACAGAGAGACAGGAGACGGTACAAATCCCCAGTGTTCATCAGTAACACAATTATTGATTATTTTCTTCAGCACGACTGCGCAAGTCGGCCAGTGAGAACAGCGAGAAGAGTTTTAAAGGAAGACAGATTTACAGAGCGAGCGTCAGAGGAACGGGAGACAGGGTAGGAAGGCTTTGGCTCAACGGGGCTTCGGAGATAAAGGGTCGAGGCGAGGTTGGTTATCTGTTTACAGTACAGACAGAGGGTATGTGTGTGAGGCTGGTTTTCTGTGCTCGGTGTCAGATGTGGGAGATCCTGGAGACTCCCAGCCTCCCGGACGGCAACATCTGCACCCGGTGTGTCGAGCTGCAGCTCCTTAGAGACCGAGTTAGGGAACTGGAGATGCAGCTCGATGACCTTCGTCTGGTCAGGGAGAGCGAGAAGGTGATAGAGCGGAGTTACAGGCAGGTGGTCACACCGGGGCCACGGGAGACTGAAGAAATGGGTCACAGTCAGGAGAAGGAAGGTCAAGAAGCAGTTACTAGTGAATACCCCAGTGGCTGTACTCCTTGACAATAAGTACACTTGTTCGGGTACTGCTGGAGGCGGGTGGCCTACGGGGGTGAGGAAGCGACAGTCCCCGTCCCTCTGGCACAGTGTCTGGCCCTGTGGCTCAGAAGGGTAGGGAAAGGAAGAGGAAGGCAGTAGTGATAGGGGGCTCTATAGTTTGGGGGTCAGAAAGGAGATTCTTTGAATGCAGGAAAGAAACGCAGATGGCAGTCTGCCTTCTAGGTGCCAGGGTACGGGATGTTTCAGATGTCCTACAGTGGGAGGGAGAACAGCCAGAGATCATGGTACATATTGGTACCAATGACAGGCAGGAAAATGGAAGAGGTCCTGAAAGAGTACAGAAGTAAGTTGAGAGGCAGTACCACAAAGGTGGTAATCTCGGGATTACTGCCTGTGACACGTGGCAATGAGAATAGGAATAGGATGAGGTTGAGGATAAACGCGTGGCTGAGGGATTGGAGCAGGAGGCAGGGATTCAGAATTCTGGATCATTGGGAGATCTTTTGGAGCAGGTGTGAACTGCACAAAAAGGACGGGTTGCACTTGAATCCCAGGGCGACCAATATTTGGCGGGGATGTTTGCTGAGGCGACTGGGGAGAATTTAAACTAGACGTGCTGGGTGGGGGCGAAGTGATGTGATGGAGGAAAGGTAGGTTGGCTCAGAAATAGAGAACATTTGGAGACAGTGCGTAAAAGAGGATAGGCAGGTGATAGAGAAGGGACGCGCTCAGTCCGATGGTTTGAGATGTGTCTATTTTAATGTGAGGAGTATTACGAGCATATGAGCCTAGGAGAATGGATCAGCACTTGGAGATATGATGTTGTGGCCATTACAGAGACTAGGATGGTGCAAGGGCAGGAATGATAACTTCAAGTGGCATGTTTTAGATGTTTCAGGAAGGAAAGGGAAGGAGGCAAAAGAAGTGGGGTTGTGACACTGTTGATCAGAAATGGTGTCACGGCTGCAGAAAAGGAACAAGTCATGGAGCGGTTATCTATGGAGTCTCTGTGGGTGGAAGTTAGGAACAGGAAGGGGTCGATAGCTCTACTGGGTGTTTTGTACAGACCACCCAACAGTAACAGGGACATAAAGGAGCAGATAGGGAGACAGATTCTGGAAAGGAGTAATAATAACAGGGTTGGTGAAGTGTGAGTTTTTAATTTCCCAATTATTGATTGGCATCTCCCTAGAGTGAGGGGTTCAGATGGGGTGGAGTTTGCTAGGTGTGTTCAGGAAGGTTTCTTGACACAATATGTAGATAAACCTACAAGAGGGGAGGCTGTACTTGATCTGGAACTGCGAGATGGACTTGGCCAGGTGTCAGGTCTCTCAGTGGGACAGCATTTTGGAGATAGTGATCACAATTCTATCTCTTTTATCATAGCATTAGAGAGGGATAGGTACAGGCAAGTTAGGGAAACCTTTAACTGTAGTAAGGAGAACTATGAGGCTATCAGGCTGGAACTTGTCAGCATAAATTGGAAACAGATGTTCTCAGGAAAACGGACTGAAGAAATGTAGAAAATGTTCAGGGGATATTTGCGTGGGGTTCTGAGTAGGTACATTCCAATGAGACATGGAAAGGATGGTCGGGTACAAGATCAGTGGTGCACAAAGACTGTTGTAAATCCAGTCAGGAAGAAAAGAAGAGCTTACGAAAGGTTAAAAAAAACGAAGTAATGATATGAATCTGGAAGATTATAAGACTGGCAGGAAGGAGCTTAAGAATGAAATCAGGAGAGCTAGAAGTGGCCATGAGAAGGCCTTGGCGGACAGCATTAAGGAAAACCCCAAAGCATTCTGCAAGTATGTGAAGAGAAAGAGGATAAGATGTGAGAGGATAGGACCAACCAAGTGTGACAATGGAAAAGTGTGCATGGAACCGGAGGAAATAGAGGAGGTATTTAATTAATCATTCATTTCAGTATTCGTGACTGAAAAGATCTTGGTGATTGTAGGGATGACTTGCAGTGGACTGCAAAGCTGGAGAATGTAAATATTAAGAAAGAGGATGTGCTGGAGCTTTTGGAAAACATCAAGTTGGATAAGTCACCGGGAGATGGCGGGACGTACCCCAGGCTACTGTGGGAAGCAGGGGAGGAGATTGCTGAGCCTCTGGCTATGATCTTTGCATCATGAGTGAGGACGGGAGAGGTTACGGAGGATTGGAGGGTTGTGGATGTTGTTCCCTTTTTTCAAGAAAGGGAGCAGGGATCGCCCAGGATATAATAAGCTAGTAAGGCTTACTTCAGTGGTTGGTAATTTGATGGAGAAGATCCTGAGGGGTAGGATTTATGAACATCTGGAGAGGCAAAATATCATTAGGAATAGTCAGCTTGGCTTTGTCAAAGGCAGGTCGTGCCTTACGAGCCTGATTGAATTTTTTCAGGATGTGACTTACCACATTGATGAAGGAAGAGCAGTAGATGTAGTGTATATGGATTTCAGCAAGGCATTTGATAAGGTACCCCATGCGAGGCTTATTGAGAAAATTACGAGACATGGGATCCAAGGGGAGATTGCTTTGTGGATCCAGAACTGGCTTGCCCGCAGAAGGCAAATTGTTGTTGTAGACGGGTCATATTCTGTATGGATGCCGGTTCCAGAATTGTGCCTCAGGGATCTGTTCTGGGACCCCTAGTCTTTGTGATTTTTATAAATGACTTGGATAAAGAAGTGGAGGGATGGGTTAGCAAATTTCTTGATGACACAAAGGTTGGGGTTGTTGTGGATAGTGTGGACGGCTGTCAGAGGTTACAGGGGGACATTGATAGAATGCAAAACTGGGCTGTGAAGTGGCAGATGGAGTTCAACCCAGTTAAGTGTGAGGTGCTTCACTTTGGTATGTCAAATATAATGGCAGAATATAGTATTAATGGTAAGACTCTTGGCAGAGTGAAGGATCAAAGGGATCTTGGAGTCAGAGACTATAGGACACTCAAAGTTGCTATGCAGGTTGACTCTGTGGTTAAGAAGGCGTATGGTGTATTGGCCTTCATCAATCGTGGAATTGAATTTAGGAGCCAAGAGGAAATGTGGCAGCAATATAGGACGTTGGTCAGACCCTACTTGGAGTACTGTGCTCAGTTCTGGTCGCCTCACTATAAGAAGGACGTGGAAGCCATACAGGAGAGGAGATTTACAAGGTTGTTGCCTGGATTGGGAAAAATGCCTTAGGAAAATAGGTTGAGTAAACCCGGCCTTTTCTCTTGGGGTGACGGAGTATGAGAGGTGACTTCAGAGAGGCGTACAACGTAATGAGAGGCATTGATCATGTGGATAGTCAGAGGGTTTTCCCCAGGGCTGAAATGGCTAGCACAAGAGGACATATTTTTAAGGTGCTTGGAAGCAACTACAGAGGAGATGTCGGGGGTAAGTTTTCCTTTTACGCAGAGAGTAGTGAGGGTGTGGAATAGGCTGTCATCAACGTCAGAGGAGGCGGAACCGATAGGGTTTTTAACTCCTCGATAGATAGACAGAGCTCAGAAAATAGTGGGCTATGGGTAAAGCCTAGGTAGTTCTAATGTATGGACATGTTCGGCACAGCTTTGTGGACCGAAGGGCCTATATTGTGCTGTATATTTTCTCTGTTTCTTTCTTTCTACTGATCACGTTAGTGTTCAGTGTCAGACATCCAGTGACTGTAAACACAACCTCCCACAGTCTGGTACTTACCCCAGTTTTTGTATTTTACACTCCGGGTTCCTAAGAGCCGCAGACACCAGTTTCACTCCTGAATCTCCCAGTTTATTACCACCCAGGTACAGCTCTGTCAGTAATGGGTTTGTACTGAGAGCGGAGGCGAGATCCCACCTCAGGAAATGGGATAGGAAGACAGATCCTGCAGGAGGAAGAAGCTGTGGGTGAGAGATCCCACAGGAGGAAGGGAATGCGGATGAGAAGACGCACACGAGTATACCGAAGGGAAAAGATAATCCAATAAGATGGGATGATCCAGAAATAGATTGCAAGGGAGGGGTGGGTCTGAACTGTGGCCCACAATCAGGAGAGGAGATGCGCACATGGGGTCTGGGTATCTGGTAGTGAGCACAGTCACACAGGTGGACTGATGGTCATAGTCACACACGGGGAAGGGCTGGGGAGGACAATCTCACAATGATATTTCTTTCCTTCTCACTGAGACAGTCTGCTGACGGTCTCTTGTCTCTCACCGGGAAGGGGGTGTGAATCTCTGACCCACCTGCTGCAGTCAGTGTCAGTCTGGGTGTCAGTAACAGTGAGAAGGAACATTGTCAATAGACGTGTCACAGGCAGTGAGAAACACGGCCATTCCTGTGATTTACTACCATTAACCCAATGGGCGTTGTTCACTGATCTGCTGAAGTATCCAAAATCCCTTCACAAAGAACCACAGAACCCTCCCGTCCTTGGGGAATTACTGACCGATCCCCAGATCATTTGTCACAATTCTTCACAATCTGATTTACTACAATTTTTCTCAAATCCCTTTACATTGAAACAACACAATGGAACAAATTCACAGTTCAGAGTGAGAGATAAATCAAGCTACCTCACGTCCAGGCACTTGTGCAGCCCGGGTCCCAGCCGCTGGAATCCTTCACACTGAATGTGGCATTTCTCCAGGACGAGGTGTTTTATTGTATCACAGAGTCCGATGACATGCGACAGGACCGCACAGTCAATTGGGGTCAGTGTCATTTCACGGAATGAAAGTGATTCCACAGATCCCAGTACGGCCTGAGCCAGTCCACGATTCTGAGACTCAAACAGGTAGTGCAATGTGTTCAGGAGGCTCCTTTTACCAGCTTCACTCTCTGTGTTTCCACTCTGGCGTTTAACCTCCTCCTTCACCCAGTCAATCACCCGGCAGGTTGTTTCATTTGGAAATGGACCCAAAATCTCCTCCAGGCCCCGAGCTGTCATTGGGGAGGAGAGACCAGCAACAAAACGGAGAAATACCTCAAATCGCCTATCTGTCGTGTTCTGGGCTTCAGTGAGCAATTTCTGGATATCCCCGGGATGTGGATTCAGGAATTGTGCGACAGCAGCTACGAACTCTTGGATAGTGAGGTGTGGGAATGTGTACACTATGCCCCGGGCAGAATCCTCTCTCTCCAAATGCTCCATCAGGAACCCGGACAGGAACTGGGAAGGCTGCAGATTGTACTTGATCAAATCTTCATCTGCAAACACAATCTTCTTCTCAGACACTCCTCTGAAGGCCATCTGACCAATCTTGAGTAACACATCACGGGGGTTCTCAATCTCAAGGCCAGGGTTTTTCAGGATGTTGTAAATATAGTAGGTGTACAGTTCGGTGATGGTCTTGGGAACTCGCTGCGGGTCCCTGACTCTTTGTGTGAAGAAGGGGCCCAGTGCCAGAGCGAGGATCCAACAGTAGGAGGGGTTGCAGCTCATCGTATACAAGATCTCGTTCTCCGTCACGTGTTTGAAAACAGCAGCTGCCACAGTCTGATCTTCAAAATACCTGATGAAATATTCCTTCCGTTTCTCACCAACAAATCCCAAGATTTCAGCCCACACACTGATCTCAGCCTTTTCCAATAAATGTAACGCAGAGGGACGGCTGGTCACCAGCACTGAACACCCTGGGAGCAGCTTGCCCTGGATTAAACTGTACACAATGTCAGACACCTTGCACTTGAATTCAGGATCTGTGCATGTGGACGGAGGTTCTATGTCTGTCCCACTGTCAGTAAAAACAATTTTGTCATTGAATTCATCCAAACTATCGAATATAAATAGCAATCCCTCTGGGCTCTTCCAGACCTCTCTCAGGATATTCCCAAAGTAAGGATACTGATCAAGAATCAGTTCCCTCAGGTTTAGTCTGCAGTTAATGAAATTTAAATCCCGGAATTTGAAACTGAAGACAAACTGGAATTGTTGGTATATTTTCCCCTTGGCCCAGTCGTAAACAATCTTTTGTACCATTGTTGTTTTCCCGACCCCCGGGACTCCGGCCACTGCTGCCGAAATCCCAGATTTGGATTTACTCCGGGAAGAGCTGCTCTGGAACAACTGATCAGTCCGGATTTTTTCCAGCTTTCTGCGGAGATGTCTCTCTCTCAGTTCTTCATGCTGTCTGCCTCTTGCCAGGAACTCATGTTCCACCAGTGTCCGATCTCGAACAGTAGAAATGACCGTGAGCTCAACGTATCGATCATCCAGCTGGAAAACCTTCACCTTCTCCCTCATCAGGATCGTGTTCACTCTCAGTGTTTCAGTTTGTGCCCGCAGAGTCTCCTTGTGTTTCTGTTGAACATCTTCCATGGAAACAAAGAACGTTGTCAAAAAATTAAATAACTCTACTGACAAAGAACTTTATAACTGCATTTCAACATTCAGTGTTTGAGATTACATGAATTAAATTCATACTTCCATGGATATTAGGACAATTTAAGATTCTGTTCACAGATACCAGAGTTGACAGTGATGAAAGTCCCAGAAAATATCCAATCCTCATATTCTGACACTAATTACTTGTGAAGGTGAGCATTCCCCTGATATTCTATTCCAATCCTTTCTGCACTCCCGTTATAGATTTCACTATACTTAAAGCATTGTTTGCATCATTAACAGGCAATGTTAATGTTGATCTGGTGTGGAAATATGGAGAGCAGGATACTGCATTTTGGCAAATCTACACATTGGGGAGTCACAGGTGTCCACTGCTCTTGCATCAAAACAGTAACAGAATATGCGGGAAGTACTCAAGTCGGGCAGCAACTGTGGAGAGAATCACAGTGAAGTTTCGGATTGATAACCCATTGGAACAACAAGAATGAAAATGGGTTTAGTTTTCAGTCTCAGTGATGGACGAGCGGAGGAAAGATGGAAAGGAATCTCCGTGATTCCTTAAGCGTCTCACTGGTGTACATCGTGTGTGTGGAGAGGGTGGTGAAGTTTTGGTAACTGCTACTGATCAGTCTGGCAGGTGGAGTGTGGGGCACTGTATTATGCTGCTTCCGCCTATCAGAGTCGACCATGGATGTTGCGTCCCAGCTGACTAGATACGCAATCCAGGACACTCTTCCATTGGTTAACATCCTCTCTTATGATAGTGTCTTTATTTTTATGGGTTATGCTTTCATTTCCGTTCAGTGATGTGTACCCTTTATCAGGAATGCTTATGCCTGTATGGCGTGCTGAATCCTCCTTGCGTTGATTAAAATATATCCTTAGAGCTAATTATGGATTTCAGAGAAGGCAAGATGAGGGAACACAACACACCAGTCCTCATAGAGGGATCTGATGTGGAGTGAGCAATTACAAATTCCTGGCTATCACTATCTCCGAGTATCTAACCTGGACCTAATATATCGATGCAGCTACTGAGAAGGCACAACAGTGGCTATATTTCATCAGGAGTTTCCAACATCACTCGAATATTTCTACAGGTTTAACTCCCCATGAACCGTCTGGTTCATGGGGAGTACTGTACAGGATCTGAGTAAAGCGCACACTCAACGATTCAGGAAAAACTTCTCCTCTGAGATCCAGTTTCTGAATGGACATTGAACCCATCGATAGTGACTCACTAAACTCTTTTTTTATTTCTATTTCTACACAACTTATTTAATTTTATTTCATAGAATCCCACAGACATGCATAGCTATATATGCTATATATGGTTTCTTTAGAAATTAGTTCCATTATTTGAATTAACTGTTTTTACTTTACTGATGCAAGAACAGCTAATTTCCAATCATCCCCGTGAAGCTGTGTCAAGGTATCATTCGTTTATTTTGTTTTTCTGATTTGATGCAGTGATTTTTGTCCGTTTCGGTAAATTAGAAAGCGGATTTAAAACTAGACAAAACCATACTGGGCCTTGTATTTGCTCTGGAAAATGCCTCCATTTACAAAATACAAACCGTTTGTATTCTGATAACAGTAATTGTTCCTTTGTGGTTGTTAATAGGGTGATTATTGGACGCCAATGCTTCATCAGATGTTGTAGAAATTTCACAAAGACATCTGTCCAAAAATTATTTAACTTTATAGAAGACCAAAACTTTAAGGTAGTTAAAGTAGCCACCTCACGTTGCATTTATCACAGGTCCGATTTATATTAGAAAAAAAATATGCGCTAGATTATCTTTTGACATATGCGTCTTGTGCACTACCTTGAACTGAATCAAGGAGTGACGGGAGCAGAGAGATGAATTGCTAACTAAATGAGAAATTTTATTCCATTGATCAGCTGAAAATTACTCCTGCAGTTCCATTTCCCTAGCACATTTAACCTTATCATTAGACATAATTTGTTAATATAATATTATCATAATATTAATTATATTATAATAAATTATAATATAATTTATAATATATAAATTTCTACAATATCTAATGAAACATTGGCATACAATAATCGCCCTATTAACAACCACAAAGGAACAACCACTGTCATCAAAATAAAAGGTGGCATTTTCCAGAGCGAATACAAGGTTGTCTATATATAATAACCATCGATACTTTCTGAAGTGGTTTAAGCTGAAAAATAGCATCTATCATATTTGGTAAATGAACAAATAGATAATTCGGTAACAAATCGTGTAAAAATTTCCTAACTTGTCAATATCTAAAAAATTGTGCATTAGATATATCATATTCATCTAATAGCTGCGAAAAAGACATTAAACAATTCTTTAAAAACAAATCTAAAAAAGTTTTTATTCCGTTAATTTTCCATGTTAAAAAGACCTCATCCAGAATTGATAGTTTAAAAAAAACAGTAAAGGTGGATATGACTAGAGAGAACAAAGTTTTTTGAACGTTAGCAAAAATCTTATGCTTGGACCTACAACCTAATTCACTTGCGGCAATCTTTGGGATAACTCCAAAGGAAGCAAGAAATGTTCCTGCTTCCTCTCAACGTATGATATCTTTTTCAACTTTATTGGCCAGGAGAGATATTTTGTTCCCAATCGATCCACTCTGATTTTTTTCTGGCTTTCCGCCATTATGTCATGTTTAAGCTTGGAGTAATTTAGAAGTCGGACGCTTGATGCATCTATTAACTTTGAGCAAACCTGGCGACCTTTCATTCAATATTTCCATATGCTCTAATTTTTTTTTTGTACTTTTTTAGGTAACTTTTTTTCTTCTCTGCGAAATTTCAGATTTCACCAGAAAGATTTTTTCTTTCTTTGGTAATTATATCCTCAAAATGAACTGCCCAATTCTCTTTTTTTTGTTGTTTGTTTTTGGTTAGTTTAGTGGTTTATTTTTTCTTTCTCAATAATAGAAATTTGTGCCTTTTTTATGAATTATTAAGTGGAGCTACGGTTCTTTTTTATATTCACTTAATATTATACTATACATGATTTTGACAGTGTATGTTCCTTTCTTTATTAGTACTTTTATTGAAATATGCATTTGATATAACTTCTCTGATTTGTATCTATCCTTATATTTTTTAAATTAATAAAAAAATTGAAAATAAAAAAAATCACAAAGATTGCGTGCATCTTACATATATTAGGAAATTATCTTAAACAGGCGAGGGACAGAATCAAATGCTTTTTGATAGGCTATATAATATTGAAAGTTTTCTGCTTTCCCAGGTCTTGCTATAGAATTACATAATCTTTTATCAGTTGTTCCTTAAATCCGTTCATACCCAAGCTGTATTCTTACCACTCTTCTGTATGTCTTTTGTGGGCATCTAAGTGAGCGGTAATTAGTTCCGAGATGCACGATGTTACAATTTTATATATAAAATTTGTCTTATTATTAAGAAGCCAATAATAACATAGTAGGTGACCATTTAGTAGTCTTAAAAAGCAGAAGTAAAGCTGTCCTTGAGGCTGGTGGTACATACCTTCAGCCTTTTATATCTTCTGCCCCATGGTAATATGAAAGGGGGAATGTTTGTGATGGGTTAGGGATCAGCAGCGACTTCTTCCAGGAATTGAATTCTTCCAGGAGGGGACAAAGGTGATGGATGAAGTTACACATGGATATTGTCTGCTTGGATATTAGTTGGGTGTTTGACAAGATCCCACATGGGAGGCTCATACAGAAAATTATCATGCTTGGGAACACTGGTACCCATCCTGCCTGGCGGGGACCCACACTGGGAGAAATTTCTTTCGCTGGTGGGTGGTGAATCTGAGAAATTAATGTCATGGACAGCTGAGGAAAACAAGCAGTTGAGTATATTTAAAATGCAGGTTGATATGTTCCTGATTAGGAAGAGTGTCAACATTTACTGTGATAATGGGGCAGAGAGGAATTGAACAGCAAACTCACTGAGCCGAATGGCTTAATTCTGCTCCTGGATCTTATGGTTTTAGGGAGCATCTGGAGTATTGTATTCACTTCTGATTGTCCAGCTCTTTCAAGGATTGGAGAGGGTGCAGAACAGGTTCATCAGGGTGTTGCCTGGATTCGGTGGCATGTGTTACAAGTAGAAGTTTGATAAATTGGGTTTGTTTATTCTGGAGTTAGACTAGAGATCTGACAGATGTGTATAAAACAGAGAGATAAGAGTTTGGGTAGTCTGAATTTTGCTGTTGTTTTGTTATCACATATGACTGGTGTCTAGTACCTGAGTGCATTTGGTTAGGGTGAGATGGGGTAAATTTACAGCACATGGGTAGTTTTTTTTCACGTGGTAGTGGATGCCTGGAATTTATTGCGTGAGTCATGTCGGAGGCAATTATGATCTAGATTCCCCTAGATATACACATGAAATGTGCAGTAAATGCGGGGGTATGGTCAATAATAAAAAAAGAGGAAGCCAAAATATTTTTAAGAGTAAAAGTAGTGAGAGGGTCTACATTGGACTACTGAAAAATGACGTTGTAGATGTAGTAATGGGTGAAAAGGAAATGTCAGACATCTGTGGAAGTCACTAGCAGAATTACAAAATGTAAAGGGCATCAATGAACAGATTTGAGTGCAGCTGCTATTACGAAGGAGAAGGTGGTTCCGTATCTGAAAGGTCTGAAGATAGGAAAGTCACCTGGACTGGGTCATACAGTGTATCAGGAACCTGCCTGGGGTGTGTGGGCAGTCCCAGAGGGGGAGGACCTGGATTCAAGGCTCCAGCAGAACCAACAGCTGGATTAGTAGAAAAATACATTGCAGAATATTCAGGCTGCAACGAGAGATTCTCTGAATTGAAACCTGAAAAGAGATCAGTGATTAATGGTGAATTTTGATTTCCAGGTTCTGCCAAGGCACTTCACTGAGATCTGGTTTGAACTCTGCAGTTCATCACTCACCGTTCAGTTGAGGGGGTAATTGAGATAACCCTTGGGCGATGGTCATGTATTCCTGTGGATCGGGACCTGTTCAAATAAAAACAAGTCCATGAAAACAGAACTAAAATAATTAAAACTGCTAATTCCAATGTGCCCTTGTGTTCAGTGCGTGTTTTTAACATACCGAGCTCCTGTATTTCCCTCAGTATTCTGTCCAACTTCGGTAACTCAGTCCTCCACTTCACAAAGGATTCCCACATCGCCCTCCGGGCCCGGGAGCCTTTGCCCATCACCAAACTGAGGAAGAGTCTGGAACTCTCTGTCCGGTTTCCCTTCTCTGTCAGCTCAGTGACTTTCTATAAGAGGGAAACAAAGAATCTATCGTGGAGCAGACAGAAAAACATGGGGATGTGCAGGAAAATATCTGTTCATCGTCCCAGTAGCTTCCGTACAGATGCAGTCACTGCGCTGCTGCCTCATCCTCTCTGGGTTCAGTCATTAACAGAGAAACAGTACCTGAAGGAAATTCTAAATCAATAGTGCGTAAACATAAAGATTTAGTGACATCCTGTAACTTGATTAATTTACTTGTTCATCAATGTGCAACATTACATCAATAAGATGTGACAATATGAGCGGAAATTAGGGGAAAGCAAAAAGCAAGGGAGCAAAAACTGGATGGTGGGCATCACTGAATCGTGGCTGAAAGAAGATCATATTTGGGTGCTTAAATCCAAGTATAAATATTGAATCGAAGGACAGGCAGGTAGGTGAAAGTATTGGGTTGACTCCGTTGTCATTAAAAATGAAACGTCCTGAGAAAGAGGTGATATCGGATTGGACGATATAGATGTTAAGAAACTGTACAGGCAAAATGACCCTGATGGAAATTATATACAGGCCTGTTTACAGTAGCCAGGATGTAAGCTACAAATTGCAACGGGAGAGAGAAGGGGCATGTAAGAATGTGAATGATAAAATTATCCTGGGGGAATTGGAATATGCAGGTAGCTTTGAAAAATCAGGTCGGTGCTGAATCCTGAGTCAGGGAAATTGTAGAATGCCTATGAGATGTCTTTTGAGAGAAGCTTATGATTGAGCCCGCTATAGGAAAGGCGGATCTAGTTCTGTGTTGTGTATTGCACAGGATTTCATCAGGAAGCTTAAGGTAAATAAACCGTTAAAAGGCAGTGATCATAAAATAAAGGAACTCGCACTGCAGTTTGAGAGGGAGAAGGGAAAGTTAGATGTATCAGTATTTCAGTGGAATAAAGGAAGTGCAGAGGTATGAGAGAGGAGCTGGGCAAAAAAGTAAATTAGAAAATGACACTAACGGGGTCAAGAGCAGAGCAGGGATGGCCGATTTTTCTCGGAGCCAATTCAGAAGGCGCAGGACAAATGATCACAAACATGTAGAATTATTCTAAAGGGAGGATGATCAACCGTAGCTGACGAGGTAGTCAAAGCATCACAAAAGCAAAGGAGAGGGCACAGAATATTACAAAATATAGTAGAAAGCTGGAGGGCTTGTATGTTTACAAACCAACAGAAGGCAATGAAAATTCTGTAATTAGAGAAAATATGAAATATGAAGGTAGGAAAGCGAATAACGTAAAATAGCTTAACAAAAGGTTCGTATGATATATGAAGAGTGAAATAGAGGAAAGTGGATATTGGGGTACTGGAAAATGACAGTAGAGAGGCATGTCAGTGGACAAGGAAATGGCGGAATTTATTAGTTCGTAATTTGCGTCAGTCTTCACTGTAAAAAAAAAACACTAGAACGTGCCACTTACTTCAGAATGTCAAGCGGCAGAAGTGAGTGTATTTGTAGTTATTACTGAGAAGGGGCTCGGGAAGCTGAATGTTCTGATGATAGATAAGTCCAGACCAATCGCACCCGATTGCTTCTGAAACAGGAGTTCGATAAAGATTGTGGAGATTTAGTAATGATCGCTCAAGATATCACTAGACTTTGAAATGGTTCCAGAGGACCGACCATTTTAAATTAGAGGCCAGTTAGTCTGATCAGCGTTTGGGAAGATGCCAGCAGTCGATAATGGATGATAAGCTTTCGGGGTATTTGGACGCACATGATACAAAAGACCAAAATCCATGGAATGGAATCTTGCCTGACGGAACTGTTGGAACTTTTTGAGAGAATAGCATGCTGGGTCGACAACGGAGTCAGTGCAACTTGTTCACTTGGACTTGCCGAGGACCTTTGACTAGGTGCCCCACATGACGCCGTTTAACAAGACTAGGGCCGACCGTAGGACAAGAAATACACTAACATGGATAAAGGATCCATGTTATTCTCCAGACAGAATTTATCCAACTGTCAGGAAGCACAAAATGGGAACAAATAGGACTTTTTTCTTGTTGGATGATGGTGACCAGAGGTGTTTTGCAGGGTTGGTTTTGGGACAGTTTCTTTTTCCGTTCTGTCAATTATTTTAAGGTTTTATGGCCCAGATTGCGCGCATTACGAAGATATGGGGAGTGGGAATAAGCGTTGAGGAAGCAGGGATTTCGCGGGAGGACATACGCCGATGAAAAAATGGACAAATCAGTGGCAATTGGAATATAGTATAGGGAGGTGCATGGGTATACACTTTGGCAGAAATAATGAAGACGTACACTATTTTTTTAGAGTTGTAAAGAGTCTCAGGAGACTTAGCGCAGGATTCGCAGGATTCCGTGCAGTTTGCGTCGGTGTAGGAAAGGCAAAAACAAATGTTAGCATTAATTACGAGAGGAGTAGAATATAAGAACAAGCACTAGCTAGACCACACTTGCATATTGTGAGCGGTTTTAGTTTCCTGATGAGAGAAAATATGTGATGGCATTGTGGAAAGTCCAGAGAGGAATCAAAACTAACAGAAGCTGTGATATTAAACCAGATTTTGATGGGAATGGATCCTGGATGCACCTGTCACTGACAGCTGCGGAGAACAGGTCACTGGGTATATTTAAAACAGAGGTTGGTACCTTCTTGATTAATCAGGTCAGCAAAGTTCACTGGGAGAAGGCAGGAGAATGGAGTTGAGAGGGATAGTAAATCACACATGATCTAATGGCGGAACAGAATCGATTGGCCTAATAGCCTATTTGTGTTCTTATGCGTTATGGTCTTATGATGTGTAAAAACAACAGAACATTAAGGAATATCAGTGTGGCCGTCTCATGATGGAGATGGTTACAGCCTGGCACTCATGCTGTAAAATGGTGATTACTTCCTGAATGTAGGCATGGGCTTCCTGATTAACTGAAGAATTATGAGTTAAACGTTGAATAGCCTTCAAGCAACATACACCCATGATGGAATTAAGGTAATCGAGGATGTAACTGAAGATGGATGTGCTCAGGACATTACTCTGAGAAATAAGAGCAATGACGTCCTGGGTTAGAATGATTGATCTCCAAGAAGAGTTACAAGTAAGGAACTGGAAAGGTTCTCATAACATGAATAATGGACAATAAATATGGAATAAATCAGCATAATTCCCTGATGGTCCACTGCAGTGTAAAATAATCCCTCAGTTTCACTGCTACCATGTCTGAGTTACAGTTTTGAAGGAGATTTAAAGGTTTACCAGTAAAGCAGTAGTCTTCAAATGATGAATTTATAGATGAGTATACATATTTACAGATTACTTCTCTTGCCTTTGGATAAAGCCTGTCTAAATAGTTACATTTAGCGCCAATGAGAACAGAGTCGCTCACGGGTGTAACGCACTTGATTTTTTAATACCACTCATGGCTGAGTAGGTCAGATCGAGGATAAGACAATCACTGTTTGTGAGCTCCAAGTACAGTGACCTGAAACGGTGTGTCCCTGTCTCTCATTACTTCGACATTCAGCAAGTTAGCAGATTTCTTTTTCGTTTTTTCCCTTCCCGTTCAGGACAGCCTGTTGATTTTTTGGGATCATGAGATATCAGCTAGTCAGCAGATCTATTTTATCTTTTGTGCTTTTTTCCCATTTAGATCAAACTATTGATTTTTGTGGACATGAGATAATCAGCTTTGTGCATGATATTTCACGTCTAACGAATCTTAGAGAACTTCGAGTAAGTTTCCAGGAAAGTCGATGAAGGGAAGGTTGTGGATATTGACTACATGGACTTTAGCACGGTATTTGACAAGGTCCAGTATAGTAGGTTGGTCAAGGAGATTCAGTTGCTCAGCATCCTAGATAATGTATTAAACTGGATAGACAATAACTTTTTTGAAGAATCCGGAGTGTAACTACAGACTGTTGCATTTCTGATTGGCGCCTGTAGCTCGTGCAGTGTCACGGGGATCGGAGCTGTGCCTGTTGTTGTTTGTCATCTATATCAATGATCTGGTTGAAATTATGTCTAACAGCATCAGCAAATTTGCTGATGACTCCAACATTGGAAAGGTGCAGTGAACAAAGAGGAAGACTACAAGAGCTTACAGTGAGATCTAGACCAACCGGAGAATGGGTTTAAAAGGGACCGATGCAATTTAATGCAGACAGGTGCAAGATGTAGCACTTCGGATGCACCAAGCAGGGTAGATCTTACACAGCGACCGGAAGAACAAAGTGTTCAGGGAATACAGGTCCATAAACCATTGGAAGTGGCGGCAAATGTTGATAGGCTCTGAAAGAAATTTTCTTTGAACATTGACCTTCAGAAATGAGAATATCGTGTACAGTAGATGGGATACGATGGTGTGTAAGACGTTGGTGAGGCCTAATTTGAATATTATGTGCAGTTTCGCTCAACTATCTACGGGACAATTGGAAATAAGTTTGCAAGAGTACAGAAAAAACATTACAAGGATGTTGCCAGGACTGGAAGACTATAGTTATAAGAAAAGAGTGAACGGGTCAGGACTTTATTCATTGGAACATGAAAGATTGAGCGGAGATTTAATGTACACAATTACATGGGGTATAGATAGGATAAGTGCAAGCAGGAATTTTGTACCGAGGTAACGAGGTACTACAACAATAGGTTATCAGTAAAGGGTGAATGGTGAAATGTTCAAGGGGTAAAAAGGTGAAAATTGTTCACTCAGAGGGTGCTAAGTGTGTGAAACTAGCTAGCAGCGCAAGTAGTACAAGCGGTTAAGAAAAGTCTGTATAGATCCATGAATGATAAGGGTATAGAGCTCCAAGGCCCTGTGCAGGTCAATGGGAATAGGTAGTTTAAGTAGACCGGCATGGAATAGATGGACCAAAACGCCTGTTTCAAGGCAGATAACAAGTCAGCCACACATTGTTTGGGAACTCATGGAGTCAAGACCGGATGTGGTTAGCAGTTTTCCCTCCGTCAAGTACGGCAGTGAAGCCGGTTGTCCCAATTTTCAATCTGACAGTTTAATATTCATCTTGGACTAATGAGATGAGATGAATCTGCCCGACGGTTCAGACAAGATTTGAAAATAGGTTCAGACTGAATGCCTGTTGGAAGTCCAGATATGCAGACACTGTTCTTATATCACACTGATAAATGCAGCAGGTGTGAGAGGAAAATGTGACACTGAACCTGTAGTTCCCAGTGCTCACCACCTTAACAGCTGAAAACAGATCTGCTGGAGACAAGTCAGAGATCAAAGTCTCCATTCACATGTAGAACTCATAGAACGTGAAGTAGATTAATTTTGGTCACCATACACTATACAGTTCTGTGACAATACACACACTACACTCACCTCATTCTCTTCTCTACTGAAATGTCCCTCCTTTGTCAACATCCAGCCAAGCCTTTCAACCTTTTCTTCAATAGCCTGTTTGAGTCTGTCCCTGTAGAACTTTGTCAGTTGGTACAGTCGATATTCCTCCCCCTCTGCCAGGAGGTCAGAGATTGTAAACTCTGACTCTGTGTATATAAAAAGGAAAATGTAGGCTTGAGCACAGATATCGCTCGGCTCCATTGATCTCACCCAACTCAACAAAAAAAAACATGACTTGAACCTGCTCACAGACTTAAAAATGGATTAATTCCCCATCTCCAACACTGGCCTTAAAACCGAACCAACAATGTCCTAGGGATTAGGTTAATAGAAGGACCACATTTAATGCAAACCAGTCCATCACCTATTTCAATATTGGATGGGCAATCGAAGTCGGGACTGTCGGTGATATTCACTTCCCAGAGATACTCTCTCCATCCTGGCGAATACATTTCCCTTGATTCACATCCTGGAAATACTCTCCTCATCTGGACAGCTGCGTTTCCTCCAATACACATCTTGGAAATCCTTAGAGCAGGTAGTACATTTCCTGCAGTGGGGTAACATCTGCCGCTACACCACATGTACCACACCCACACTTTCCCCCTCCCATCTGACCAACTGTCCAAAAAGGCTTCAACTTTACCCTCCTCCCTGCCACATTCTGAGAACCCATCACCGTCATATTCCACTCACCCGCTCCTTGTTGGGGACTTGACAATTCCATGTTTAATTTGCTTCCAAGCCGACAGACAGTCGCCTCACTTGTGCTGGTTCCAGGGTCCTGATCAGTGTCTCTGACGTCACTGTCTCTGGGCTGAATTTGCTCCTCCTCCTCTGCGGCCATTCGGGCATTGCTCTCAATCTGACCCGGCTTTGTTACCTTGCTTCTGGTGTCCCGATCACCTTCCCTCGATGATCCGCCTGGTAAAGTCCTCTTCAGTCTTATCGCTGCTCGTTTCAATTCTCCAACTGAAATAAGTGATGAATTGCAGGTTATACGAGTATGATTTAGAGATGAGCAAACCTGATTCAGACTGCAATGGAGCCGAGACTCAGGCTGACCAGATCTGAAGTGGAACTGCGCTGCGTGTGTGAACCGTACGTCCTGCCAGGTGACCATCCCAATAAGCCGGTGACCGGACACATTCACTCCCAGTGAAATAACAGGGTAGACACAGAAATACTGATCACTGAATTCACAGCAGTTGAACACACGGATGACCACGGGATCTTAATGCAACAGTTTCCGGTGATACTGGGAAATATCACCGGGATTATCTTCCACAAGCTAAAATCTCCCCGAGTCACTTGCTGTCCAGAAGACACAGACCAGCTACAGGTTTACACATGGTCCAGTCTGCTGGATCACACATTCCCCAATCGCTTTGTCAGACGATAATCGCTTTGTCCCTTTGGTCACAGCCTGACCATTCCCTTGAAACGCACAGCGTCCGGTATCCTGCGTCACAGGCTGAAGATTACCTTGCGATCTATGCTGACCGCTCCCCTGGTTCCCTTCTTATACCCCACCTGATGATCGTCATGTAACAACTATGCAAGTCATTGGCAAAGTCTCGCTTAGAGAGCTTTGCATGTAGTTGCAGTTGTTAATCTGTAGGATGGAGCTGATTAAACTGGAAAGTGTGTAGTGAAGAATGACCACTACGGTACTGGACCAGGGTGCTGTTCTTTGTGTAATATGTTTCGACTGGGACAGTTTTCCCTGGAGCATGGGAACTTGAAGGGTGACCTTACTCACACACATAGAGTAATCAGGGGTGCAGATCGGGTAGATGGTCACAGTCTTTTTCCCGGGGATAGGGGAGTCTGAGACTTGAGGGCAGAGATTTAAAAGGGACCAAAGGGGCATTTTTCCACGTAGTGGCTGGTGGGTATAAATTACCTGCATCCAGAGGACGCCGCAAACACAAATAAAATTGCAAAATTGAGAGCATGCGGGAAGGAAAAAGGAAGGAATAATTTTACAAAGGAAATTTTGGAAAAGCTGCAGGAAAACGGGGCAAGCTCAGACATTTAGATCAGCATGAATTAGATGGGCAGAAGGACCCGTTTCCAGGCTGTAACATTTTTTTTATTCCACCTGGAATCACAGATCTGAGTATAATCATATTTTTATAGGTGACAGAGTCATTTGGAAACGCGATAGAACTGTTAGTTTGATCAATTACTGAAGGTGGCTTTACCAGTGGGATAAATGACACTGCTCGATGAAAAGTTTCTATGCTCTGTTAACATCTGTGTCAGTTTCTTCTCCTGAACTACTGTGTACAAACGCGACACAAGTTTAATTCAAAGATCCTTGTGATCATACCTTTGTCCATTCTGATTCTGACTGACGATTGTTGAGCGTCGTCGTCTTGTTTACACTTTGGTCCTGGTGCAGGACAGCTCCACCTGCTCGTGATGTTCTAAATTACAGAACAAATCAGACAGTGATTCAGAGAGAGCAGTGTTACTTTGCAGATATGACAGTATTTCCATCCCCTGCATCAGAGAAGCAGCTGGCTTGGGGACCAAACATTCCCGCTTAATAATAACTTCCACACCATGTCTGTATGTCTGTCCGCTGATACCTGGCGCATCTACTGACAGACTCACAGAGCAATAGAGTTCAAATTCAGAGTGTTCAGCCCAACGAGACAATGCCAACCACAGTGCCCATCGAGCTGGTCACAATTTCTTGTCATGGGCCCATTTCCCTTCTGGCCTTTTCACTCCATCTACACATCCCAGCTGCTTTTTGAATTATGCGAATGCGCCTGCCTCATCCACTTCCGCTGGCTGTTTCCTCCACATAATCTCCAGCATCTGCATGTATCCGTTGCTACTCGGGTTGGTTTAGTAATCTCTTTACCACCCACTGTCCATTTAGATCCCCTATAGCAACGATAATCTTCTCTGTGAACAGCAACTACTAATGTTGTGCATTCTTCGAACTTACCAGTTATGTAAGCCTTGTGCAACCGCATCCAAATCATTGCTATAAAATACCGAATATCAAAGGTCCCAACTTGTAGCCTTGCGGGACACCACTAATTACTCACCTCATTTCAACCTTCAACCAGCACTCTTTGCTTGCTACCTTGAAGCTAATTTTGAAAACATCCAACTTGCTGTTTCTTGACAGCATGGGACCTAATCACCGAGTCAAGCTGCCCTGTGACCTTGTCAAAGGCTTTGCTGAAGGCCCTTGCACAGCATCCATAGGAAAATAACTTTGAATTTCTCCCTCTGCTTAATGTCACGTTCACAGGTTCTGAAAATGTAATAGCAGAAAAGTACTTGATGAGGCCAAGGTATGTAAATGAAAATTATTGGTTCCGCTTTGCTACTGAGAACTGAATAAAATGCAGTGTTGGGACATTTTGCTTTTAAGAAGGTCTGTTCTCAGCAGAGGCCTACGCGACGATACATTCGAGGGTAAGTAGATCATTGCAGATTGCAATATCCAGAAGAACCAATGACGTGTTGCTGCAGTTCATAATAATTCGGCATTTCTACAATCACTGCAGCAGACGCACTTGCGGCTTCTTAGAAAGGGAGGAAATTGTCAACTCATTTTAAGATGATTATAACGAAACAAGAAAACATCAGAACTGACCAAAAGCTACTTCAGCTGATGCAAGACCTTCAAATGAGCAAACACTGAGAGAATGTGAGTGAGTTTAAAGAGCTGGGCTTCTGAAAGCAAATTACCAGACCTGGAGTGATTGGTGCTGGGTCACGCACAGGAATGACAGGTACTTCTGGGCACATTCAGTCCATTCCACCTATTTCGTACCTTCCATTCTACAGATTGGTATTATCTAACGGACCAGTGTTGAATCATTAGAATTGACCAAAAGCTGCTTCAGAAGATGCAAGACCTTGAAATGAGCAAACACTGTGAGGGATTGTGAATGGCTTTGAAGAGCCGCTGTTAACAACAGACTACCAGAGCAGGAGAGATAGCGGCTGGGTCTGACAGAGGCATAACTGGCATTTCTAGGCATATCCAGTCTCATTCCAACGATTCCCTATCTTTATTTGTAATGCCTAAAGGACCAGTGTTTGAGTAAATGAGACTCACCAAATTCTCTCCTGACTGAATCAATGGAAACCCTCAGTCAGAAGGGTTCTCTCCAGTCGTTGCTCTCAGTCCTCGGGCTGGTTCACTTGTCGCTCTTCCCTGGTTTTCAGTCGTGGTTTGCTTCCAGTTCTGGGATTTTCTTCCAATAAATCTCTCACCACAGGTTTAACTTTAACCAGAGAGATAAATAATATTAAGAGGAATAGATAGATTGGATAGCCAGCGCCTCTTCCCCAGGACACCACTGCTCAGTACAAGAGGACATGGCTTTAAGGTAAGGGGAGGGAAGTTCAAGGGGGATATTAGAGGCAGGTCTTTTACTCAGAGAGTGGTTGGTGCGTGGAATGCACTGCCTGAGTCAATGGCGGAGGCAGACACACTAGTGAAGTTTAAGAGACTGCTAGACAGGTATATGGAGGAATTTAAGGTGGGGGTTATATGGGAGGCAGGGTTTGATGGTCGGCACAACTTTGTGGGCCGACAGTACTATTCCATGTTCCTTTCTTTTTAAAGTGCATTAGCAATACAAAGGAGAACAAAATATTTCTGCTCAATGTTTCAAAAGCGAATCTCACTGAAATTTAAACGCTGATGACAAATAAAAGGATCTCAGTGAGCAAATCTGTAATAGTCCCTCACACGTCACCAATCCTGATACGGGATACGAAGGACTCAACATTCATTCACGATAAGATATCAGAGCAGAATAAAGCGATTCAGTCCATCGAATCTGCTAAATCATTCAATCATTGCTGATTTTTTTCACCACAATGCCATATCCCTGCCTTCCTCTCATAAAGTACTGCAAACTCGTACGTCAGATTCTATCTGACTAAAAGACACTGTGGAAGACGGAGTATCAGAACTGGGATTGTCCAAGATGTTGCGTGATATATTAAACGCTTAATTGCGCAATTTTGCTCAGATCTCATCCTTGCACATCCTTATAATGGGGGAGGTACTACACCCAGTGTTCTGAAATGGTAGCAAAAGTGATTATCGGGGCGTTGATAGTGATCTTTCGAGAAACGAAAACGAAAAGCTCTTGAATTTATAGTAAATGGACCTTCTAGTTATTCGCTGCTCAATATTAGTTCTGTATTGTTAAGCACTTGAGCCTCATTGCCTCACAGTACGCTCCCTCGGACAAGGAGAAATTATCATTAATTTTTCTTGCGTTATTCATTACTATTTCCTGGACACCAGAGAGAGTCCCAGTGAAACAATTTTGACCACCCTATTGAATTTTAAATTCTCGTCTATAACAGGGAGCACGATAATGTGCCATATTCAATCGTGATTAATATGCATAGAATCTAAAGTTGTCCGGTCTCCAATGCTCGCACTAATTACTATTTTTGCAGCTGCGTGAATGAATGATTGCTCTGAGCTGGAAATGTTCACACGGCCTGAAAAAAGTGCAGCATCGTAGAAGCGTCTTATTTTTTGTAATGTGCATCTATGAATATTTAGAATGACGGCCGACAGGAATAATAATAATAAAAAAAAACATTTGATTGATTTTAATTATTAATTAAAGGATGGGAAAAATACAGCACAACAAAGAAAAATATTCAGGTTTCATAAAAGTTTCTCTGGCAGTGTTTAATTCCATCTGTGCTGCAACAAAGGCTCCGTTCGTGGGA
Source organism: Hypanus sabinus (assembly GCF_030144855.1). Taxonomy (NCBI): domain Eukaryota; kingdom Metazoa; phylum Chordata; class Chondrichthyes; order Myliobatiformes; family Dasyatidae; genus Hypanus; species Hypanus sabinus. Next base: position 162,298 of record NW_026781262.1, on the reverse strand, counting down.
GCATTTTGGTTGCGCAGACACCCAGTTTAGAGGGACGAGTGACCGGTCTCTCTCTGGAAGTTACCCCCACCTTCTAACACTGTTCTGTTCACTGCCTTGCCAGTGACAACCTATTGTTGCAAACATGCAAATCGGCAATAATCAGGCTCAGAACTTATCCGTATTCATATTCGAGATGGATGAGGGTTAGTATAAATGGGAAATACACTAAATGGCCTTTTTGTTAGGTACAACTGTATACCAGCTCATTAATAAAAATATGTTAATCATCTGCCTGCAACTGAATTAATAAACACATGCAGGTATGGTCAACAGGTTCAGTTGTTTTTCAGGCCGAACATCTGAAGAGGAAATAAATGCGATGTAAGTGACGTTGTCCGTTGATCGCTGGTGCCAGACCGGGTGGTCTGAGTGGTACGGAAAATCATCAGCTATTTGGATTTTCACGCATAAATCTCTCGATTTACAGAGAATGGACCGGAAACAAACCAAAGGAATATCGAGTGAGCGGCAGCTCTAAATGCCCCGTTAATGAGAGAGCTGAATGAGATTGGCTAGACTGATTTAATCCGACAGGAAGGCGGCAAGAACTCAATTAACCATGCGCTCCGACAGCGGCGTGCAAGAGAGCGTCACTGAACGCATAACCTTGGACGGGGAGCAGCCACAGTGAACCCCGAGCATTCACTCAGTGCCACATCATTATGTATAGGGGTACATAAAACGTGCCCACTGAGTGTGGACTTCCATACTTTTATCAACTGCCAGTGAGATTTATTACAGGAATTTTTATCCTAAATATCACTGCCAGATATATAAAGTCTTTGCTTAAAAAATACAGAAACAGAATAAAACACATATTCATTAATCCATGCAATCCTGAGGACCATATTGAACTGATAGAAACATTGACAATATTAGCACGACCAGTGGGCTTAATAAAACACCGTAACATTTCCCCTTATCACTGTGTCCTTGCCTGGTGTTGGACTCCTGCGTCTGGTTTCTGCCAATCCGAGCATCCGAATTTTATGGCCCTGACAGTACGTGAAGTCACCCTGAGCAATGTCCAGTTGATAATTCGCTTATTAAGATGAAAGTCGCCCTTTCAGCATGTAAAGGCACACACCGTCGCATAACGCTTGTGTTGAAGCACACAAAGACTCATTTTGCGTGAGTGAGTCTTTCTAACATCTGGTCCGAGGCAGAATTTCTACTTCAGTACTGCTGGCTATAATTATGTTTCTCTAGGAATTTTCATCTGATCCAGAGAGGAAGTACAGCCTGCATCATGGTCCGGTTATGTTGGCGTCGACGCTTTGATTTATTGTTCGCATTTGGACCAGTTTATTATCAGATTGCAAACTCCAGCGACAGTTCAGGACAAAGATCGTTGTGTGCTTATGACATATTGACAGCACAAGGAAGGGAGCCGTGAACTTTGATGAAGTGTTATGCACGTGGAGCATTATATTTTCTTTTGAACACTGGACATTCTCTTTGTCCGGATTTAACTGTGACCCGGCTGTCAAGAACTGGGTTCATGGTCAGTCTGTTTCGAAAGAGCCATTGCTCAACAGCTGTCCGCAGTTGGACCATTACAGTAATGGACAGTACCGAGATAACCATCTCCCAGAGATAACAAGTGGTCAACGTCGCCAGCAAGATAAGAACGCCCTCCCCCTTCAGTTTATTGCTCACTTACTGGAAACAAGTTACCACATCACAGCATCAATCATCTGAAATTATGGCCATTTCCCGCGGCGAATTTGCTTGGCATCCTATTCACTTTACACCTATATCAACAGGGTTCGACCATATTTTACAAATGAATGTACCGTTCCTCGTCAGAGAGTGATGAGAAAACACATTAAATCTACTTGGTTTCTTATTTGTCAGAGTATGTTGAATTAGTAACAGGGCATTCCCCCCCCCTCAGTTCCGTTCCGCCATTCTCTATGATAACAGATGGACTGTGATCTCAGTGGGACATCCCTGCCACCGTCTGCAACACTTCACTCGCTTGCCTGCAGATAATCCGTGTTCAGTGGAATTAAACACATTGAAAAAAACAACAACTCTGCTTCTCTTTTTCTTTGAAAAGAGACCCAACTCATAAAAATAACCCCATCGACCTTCACCTATTTCAGCTTCCCCTGGAACAGCTAATGGTAGTATCGATACTGTAGAAAAATTAGAAATACTGCCCAGATCAGTGGGCTTATTAAATCACCAGAACACCGACCAGTACAGTCCCTGTTCTGACCTGGTGCGGGACTCCTGGGTCTGGTTTCAGCGAGTCCGAACATCTGAATTTTATGGCCCTAACAGTAAGTGAACACAACCTGCGCAAAGTTCAGCTGATAATTCGCTCATAAACCTGAAGCTCACCCTATTCACTATGTAACGTCACACCGCGTTCCTCAACGATTTTGGAGAAACACAGACGACCCATTTTGCGTGAATGAGTCTTTCTCTAAAACAAAACTGAATCGCTGCCGAATTTGCCCGACATCGCTTTTGCTTTATCGTTCCTCGTCAGAAAACGAAGGGGAAAATAGCACCAAACATTAAATTCACTGAGTCTCTTATTTGTCTGTGTGCGTTGCTGCTATGTTGAATTCTTACCCATTATCCACCAATTATTATCCACCAATCCCCAATACTATGTTCCATCACAGTGACACCACCTGCAATAATTCACTCCCTTGCCTGTGAAGAATCTGTGTTTTGCGGAATTAAACAGATTGAAAAAACTCTGCTTCTCTTTTCCTTTGAAAAGAGTTCCAACTCATTAAATTAACCTCATCTATCTTCACGTGTTCCAGGTTCCTCTAAAGCAGCAAATGATAGTATTGATATGGTAGAAAAGCTAGAAATACTTGCCGTGAAAAGTGGGTTTATTAAAATACCACAACACAGCCCAGTACAGTCCTTGTACTTACCTGGTGCTGGAATCCTGAGTCTGGTTTCAGTAAATCCGAGCATCTGGATTTTATGTCCCTAACAGTAAGTGAACACACCCTGAGTAATGTTCAGTTCATAACACGCTTATAAAGCGGAATTTCAGCCTATTCAGCAAAAGGAAGGAAGGGCGCTGTGAACTCTGATGAGAAGTTATTCGTTTGGGATAATCTTTTCCATTGAACACGTCTTCATCTAAATAACAGCGAACACAATCAAGTCTCCGTCTTCATCTAACACCAGCGCATACGTCAAATGTGCCTGTTCATCCAGTACCCGAGGATAAAATTATGTTAACTCTAATTCTCCTAACTTAGCGAAAAAAACCTAAGGTTCATAAACATGGCGTAGTGGTCAGCGATGAACCGGACGGTAGTGCAGTGGTCAGCATTGAAGCGAACGGGAAACAGAAGTACTCGGACATGCACTAAGTGGCCGCATTATTAGGTAAAGGAGGTACTTAGTAAAGTGTCTAATGAGTGTAGAATTTGCTATTTTTATCTACCGTCATCGAGAATTACGACAATATTTGTAGATATAAATATCACTGTGTGATCTTCCTCGTCTTCTCTAAAAAAACACATACAGAATAATCGATCCGTAAAGCCGCGTGATTTCAATGATAATATTGATATGGTAGAAATATTAGAAATACTGCCGCGACAAGTGTGCTTATTAAAACGCCATAACACTGCCAAATACAGTCCCTCTTCCTTCTTGATGCAGGCCTCCTGGGTCTGGTTTCAGGGAATCCGAGTGAACACACTCTGAGCAATGTTCAGTTGATAACACGCTCATAAACCTGAACTTCAGTCTATTCTGCATGCAACGACACACCCTGTTCCACAACCCTTGAGTTGAACCACACAAAGACTCACCTTCCTTGAATGAGTCTTTCTAACTTGTGGTCCGAACTAGAATTGATACTTCAGTGTGCGAAATTTTACCACCTCCAGAAAGGAATGATAACCCTCATCCTGGTTCCGTTCGGTTGGTGATGTCACTTTAAATTATTATTCACCTTGTGAGCAGTTTGTTGTCAGATTATAAACTCCAGCGACAGCCCAGGGCAAAGTTCGCTGCGGGTTTATTGCAGAGAGCGCAGTCTCTGCAGATTTGAGAGGACTTTGGAATATGCATTTGGAATATTGTTCTTTTTTGAACAGTGGACATCCCCTTTCACAAGATTTAACTGTGCCCCCGTAGCCTGGACTTGCAGTGATTTTAAATTGGCCTATTTAAAAAAAAACATCATTTACAGCTGACCGCAGTTTTAGCATTTGGATAATGGGCAACAGGGGAGCGGCTGTGCCGAGATCTGCCAGAGATAACTACCAGTCAAAGTCGTCAACAAGATAGCGATGTCCTTCTCCTTCAGTTTATTATTCACTTAATGCAAACACATTGCAGAATCACAGCGCCGTCATATGAAATTAAGATCATTTCCCGCTGGTGAATTTGCCTGACATCGCATTTACTTTACGTCTATATCAATCGTTTATCATCAGTGACGGATGAAAAAACTCTGAATATTAAATTCACTGGGTCTCTTATTTGGCAGAGGTTGCTGCTGGCATATTAAATTAGTAGCAGGTCATTCGGACTCTCAGTTCTGTTCCACCGCTCTATAATATTCTCTGATCTCAACTGAACTATGATTTCAGAGTCCCAAGACTGCACAGCCTGAAACACGTCACTCCCTTGCCTGTCAAGAAACTGACTGTGTTCTGCGGAATTGAACACATCGAAAAACCTCTGTCTATTTTTCACTTTGAGGAAGGGAATTCCAAAACACACTGTTCCACCTCGTAAAAATAACCTCGTCTATCCTCACCAGTTTGAGCTCCCCTTACAGCCGCTAGCATTGTCCACATTGCTGTCAAGATGTCTCGTCATTTTGTATATTGCCAGCAACTGCTCAAATCATTTAACTAAACAAGCTCATTTAACTAAAGCCGCATTGATCCAAATAGCAGCGGATACCATCGCCTACGAACCTTTAGCTAATACCTGCGAATACAGCAAAAATTCCGACATTCATCCAGTAACAACGAAAGAAAATGCACTCTATTTAGAAACACAGAAACATAGAACGCTTTCAGCAATATACGGGCCCTTCGGTGCACGAAGTTGCACCGAATATGTCCTTACCTTACAAATTACTAGGCTGAAATATAGCCCTCTATTTTTCTAAGCTCCATGTAAGTATACAAAGGTCCCTTAAAAGAACCCATTGTATCGGCGTCCAACACCGTTGTCGGCAACCCATTCCACGTACTCACCACTCTCTGAGTAAAATACTTACTCCTGACATCTCCTCTGTACCTACTTCTCAGCACCTTAAACCTGTGTCCCCTTGGGGCAACCATTTCAGCCCTGGGAAAAAGCCCCTGACTATCCACACGATCAATGCTTCTCATCATGTACTTCTCTTTCAGGTCACCTCCCATCCTGCTCCGCTCCAAGGAGAAAAGGCCGAGGTCACTCAACCTATTCTCATAAGGCATGCTCCCCAATCCAGGCATCATACTTGTAAATCTCCTCTGCACTCTTTCTATGGCTTCCTCATCCTTCCTGTAGTCAGGTGACCTGAACTGAGCACAGAACTCCAAGTGGGGTCTCACCAGCGTCCTATATAGCTGCAACATTACCACTCGGCTCCTAAATTCAATTCCACAATTGATGAAGACCAATACACCGTACGTCCTCTTACACACAGAGTCAATCTGCGCAGCTGCTTTGAGAGTCTTATGGACTCGAACCCCAAGATCTCTCTGATCCTCCACACTGCTAAGAGTCATCATTAATACACTATTCTTCCATAATACTTGACATAACAAAGTGAACCATTTCACACTGACCTGGGCTGAACTCCATCAGCCAATTCTCGGCCCAGTTTTGCATCCTATCAAAGTCCCGCTGTAACCTCTGACAGCTCTCCACACTATCCACAACACCTCCAACCTTTGTGTCATCAGCAAACTTACTAACCCATCCCTCCACTTCCTCATCCAAGTCATTTATAAAAGTCATGAAGAATAGAGGTCCCAGAGCAGATCCCTGAGTCACACCACTGGTCACCGAGCTCCATGTAGAATCTGACCCGTCTACATCCACTCCATGCCTGCATGAGCAAACCAGTTCTGGATCCACAAAGATTTCTACTAAATCGGCCAAAAGCATGTTGAATTTCAAAAGCATTTCCTCTCAAGAAATTACAGGCAAACCAGTTATCAATGTAGTAATTGCCCTTAGAACTACGACATCACTTTGACATAAAGATAACAGCACTGCATATGTGTTGAATGAAGCGATCCTCAATCCCTTGGTCCGGGAACAATGCAGCACAGAGTGTGGAAGGGACGGCTGCTGCTGTAAGTAGCGCAGTCCTGAGGAGGGTTCGGGCTGGTGGGAATTTTGTCCTTTGTCCGAAACTGCGTAGGACGTACAGTGTTTCCAGCAACATATTCAACCGGATTGGGTTTCCGCTGCTCAGAAAGTTGATCCAATGTGCTGAAAGAATTCGTTACTTCCCTTAAGAGCGAAATTTCTAAAGTTCACTGGTCAAAAATCCTATAATTTTTCAATCTTACTTCAGACCGTGCCAAGATCCACGGTGAAAAAGGATGATGAGGCAAGGTGGCCGACAATGAAAGTAAACAACAAAAATAAAGCAAAAGTAAGTGCTTACCGTATAACAAAAAATAGTGGGAGACAAAAATATTGGGTAGCTTTAAAAAACAACTGCAACAACTACCTAAAGAGTAATAATGAGTGGAGAATAATAAGAAATCTGCAGGTAAGGTAGCCCGTAATATAAAAGAGGATAGTTTTGCTTTCAGATATAAAAAGAGTAAAATAAAATAAAGGCAAGACCGCTGGAGAGGTAGTAATGGCGAACAAAGAAATGGCGGATGAACTTACTAAGTATTTTGTATTAGTCATCACTGTTGAAATCAGTAGGAAAATGTCTGAATTTGTAAGTACCTTGGGCAGGTGTGTGTAATTGCTTTGGCTGTGTGCCCAGAGACATGAGATCAGAGATTGAGAAAAGCGACGCAAGCGACTTTTAACATCGTAAAGCAGCGAGTTGTTTGTTGTGTCTCCCCTCTCGCTGTGAAATGGAGACATCTCTTTCTCACTTATTCGGGAGGGAGAGAGACTGTGGTGTGTCGAATGCCGGGTGAATAATGTAGTTTTTGCCGTTTTGCAATTCTGTGTCTTTACTGTTGATTTTGCTGCACGCTTGAGTGCCCGGTGACGGGTACTGAAGCTGTTTTATCTGCCAGTGGGGGTGGCAGAATCGTGCTTGCTGCCGCTTATACGCGGGAGGGAGAGGGGCGGGGGTGGTTTGTGGTTCTAACAAATAACTATCGTTCATTCTTTGAGACACTCTGTTTTCGTGGATGGTCGCCAAAAGAAAGCATTCCAGGATGTATATCGTATGCTTTCTCTGACATTATATGTACCTTCGACACCTTTGACGAAGAAGAGTTTGACTGGGTACGAGGTTATATAACTCAACTAAACCAGCCGGACTGCATTCTAGGTTTCTGCAAAAGGTACCTGAGGAGATTATGGAAGAATTCGCAGTGAATTTTCAAGGAAGTTAAAGGACGATCTTCAGTCATTACTAGATTTGGATGTTCTGACTAGTCGCTGTTCCACGTTAATTCTGTGCTCTTCAGTACTTGAGCATCATCTCTCTATCAAATAGGGAGAAATTTATTTATTCTGTGTTATTATTTACTATATCCATAACGCCACAGACCTTGCGGTTTGAACAGTTCTGTCCACTCTATTTAGCCTTAATATCCCATCTGCAAAAGGAAGTTTGGTACTGTTGTTGTCGCGGTCGTTACGTGCCGTGTTGTGTGACGGACGAAAATGGTCCTTCCAGGACCATGATTGTTCTTCGCATGATTTTATTTCTGAAGAAGTGGCTTTCCATTGCATTCTGCTGGACCGTGTGTTTACAAGACGGGTGACCCCGGCCATTATCAATACAACTCACAATATGTATGCCTGGGTCGGTGGTCGTATAACCAGCGCTTGTGATATTCAGCAGCAGCTCATAGGACAATCCACCATCTTTGCTCATGCCTTCTAGGGTCCTGTACGTGGGGGTTGGGGGTGATGGTGTTAACCTAGTTTTGCTCCTTGCCCAAGCGGAGAGGAGGAGCTTTTTAGAACTCGTTTGGTAGTAACATTTTTCCCTCCCGCTGGTGCTGAAACTTATTCAACACTATTTGTTAATCGTGATTAATGTGTATCTGCTGTGAAGTTGTGCAGGCTCCAATGTTCCCTCTATCTTTTTTGTTTACAGGGGCGCGGACCAACCATTGCTCGCAACAGGAAATGTTTAAACGGCCTGAAGACTGTGCGGCACTTCCAATGTGTTGTTTTTGCAATATGCATCTATGAATATTTTGATTGAAATTTAAGTATATCAGTTACTTTTGATTTATTTTATCAATAGAAAATATGATATAATACAGTACAGCAAAGGAGAGCTTTCACATTTCGGAAATGTTTTCTAGCCGTTGGCAATTCCATCCGCGCAGCAACAGACTCCACGCGCGTGGGAGCATTTACGTCACCACGCGGCCGCGCGACCCGTGGAGCTCAGAGGGTACAATGGCCCCCAACACCACACCACCATAACAGTGCTTGGTGCATTGCCATGTCAGTGACAACTTGTTGGAAAACAGGGGAAAATGCAATAATTAGGTCTAGATCTCATCCGTGCTCATATTCAAGATAGAGGAAGTACTGTTTAAATGGGAAATACAAACAGTGGCTATTCTATGAGGTACACTTGTACACGAGCTCGTTAATGCTGATACTGCGGCAGCAGCTGTGACGAGTACTGAATGACTATTCTAAAGTGGACCGTTCCTTTTACGAGAGAAAGGGGGAGCAAGCAGCGTGTGTGCTAATTCTGCCGCAGGGATAGAGAGAGAAAGTCTGTGAGTTGCCTTGGAAACTGAAAGGCGGAAATATATAATGGACAGCTTGTGTTCAGCACTTGGAGATATATGCAAGGTCAGTCGACCTTTTAATCAGACACACAAGAGACACACGTCGCCAGCGGCAAGAAGAACACTTGTGCGGTTTGTGTACACACGACAAGGGTGGAGTTTTGCTTACAGTGTGGACAAAGGGGTAACCGGTGGGGAGCTATCGGTGTGTTTATCCCTGGTCTGGGTTGATAACTCCACCACAAAAGACGGCATCGTCTTTTTGTGGTTACAGTCGGTGACTTTAAGTTTCGGGAGCAGGAGGACGACGTGGAGGATCAGCATCGGCATCGGCATTGGGAAAACAAATTAACTTCCTTTCTCTCTCTCTCCAATTCTGCTCAAATCAAATTCCAGAACTGAACTGATTACTTGCCATCCCACCATACGACTGTATCACCTAATCACCTGAGCTGGGAAGCTTGGGAATCTTATTTACACTTATTTCTTGTTTTATATTACTTTATTCACGTAGTTACTAATGTGTTAGGATTTAAAACGGAAGACAGACTCCATGTGTATCCATTTCTGTTGGTTCATTTTAATCCGTTACAGGGTACGTGCCAATTTGGGGGCTCGCCCAGGATATGAAAAATTATTGATGGGAGCCATTCTAAAACTTGTTGGGGTCTTGGTTGACTAGTTAGTTTGATTAGGAAAATTATCTTTCGATTTTGCGTGAGTGGAAAGCAGCCGAAATGGATTATTGCACTCTGTTCGGATCACCCCACTGCAGGAAGGCCTTCGAGGATTTCGAGAAGGTGCACAAGATATTTATCGGGAACCTGGCTGGTTTAGAGGGCTTAGGCCAGAACGAGAGACTGGGGAAACTTAGGTTATCTTATCACGGTCGGCGTCAGCTGACGGGAGATCAGTTGGAATTGATGTGTCTGTACACAAATATATATCAATTAACAATACACGCACGCAGAAGTTGGCTTTAATTGGCGTTTTCACGTTGTGGCGAGAGAGTGAACGCTCAAAAGAGAGAGAACAATGCGCATGCGTGGACAACAGTGCATGGGCAGACAACAGATCAATACGTATTGCTAAGCGGAGGGGGATGTTATTGCTCCGAAAGAAAAAGATTTCAGACCCCTATTTAAAATATCTTTAGACATCTTCTGTAGAAAAAAGAAGTCCGGAATATCACTAAGCTACAGAGACTTTCAGCCCGGTGAAATATGTATTCGGAAATTTCATCCACAGAGAAGGAAGTTGGAGGTCAGAGAGAGAGGGAAGGTGATGGTTGTGAAGTACGGACGGGGAAAGTTTAGAAAGTGCGGAGAGACAGAGACTGCGTAGAAAGAGAGAGGGCATTTGGGGTAGGAATACTGGGGAGAGGAAGAACCTGACAGACAAAAACTGTAGGGCAGAGTGGAGAAGACAGACGGGAGAACAATGAGGAGAAATGAGGGATATTTGGTGGAGAGCAATGCCAGGGTTATGAGAGAAATTTCGGATGGGTAGAGAGATCTGAGTGACGGAGGAGCAGAAGATAGGATTGAGGAGAGGCCAGTAGAAGGAGGAGATAGACAGGAACGGTATCGAGACGCTGAGTGAACGAATTGGGAAACAGACACTGTGAAGAAAGGGCACTCAGTGTGCGGCGGGATCGGAAACACAGCGTGGGGAAGAGAGAGACGTGGTGCACTGGTCCAAGAAAGAGACCGGGGTTGGGCAGAGAAACGGCGGAGAGAAAGACTGTGGCTGGGGTGTCTGGGAAGAGGGTATGTGGGGAAGCGCGTCAAAATCCAGAAAAAAATGTACTGTGAGGAGCTGCAGGGCTTTCCATTACGCAATGCATTTTGGGATTGCTGTTTCCCTACTGTGAGGTGCTGCCAAAACATACAATCCTTCCCGTCTCGGTGACTCTTTTCCTCGATCCCACTTCTTCCCACTCGCATCCACAATCTCCCTCCCTCCAAGTCTTCTTCGCCACTGTCACTGTCCCTCACTGTCTGACCTCCAACCTCCCTGCACGTGGATGAAAATTCAGATTATAAATTTTACAGAGCTGTATGTTTCTGTAGTTTAGTGATATTGTGGACTTCTGCGTTTTCCAGATGAATATCGTGCTTGTCACTGCTACTCCTTAGAGCTACAGAAGTGAGATGACTGTACGTGGATGAGCCACAAATCCCGAGAGCAACATTATGAACTAACTCCACTGTTCTGGGAAGGTCTGGCACGCTTTTTGCTGCTAGATATAAAGACAAGCTTTTCAATTGTACCTTAAAGTTCCACACACGCTGACTCTCCATGATATAAAGTATTCGCCAATTGAAGACTGGTGCTGAATTTCATTTTCAAATAATTTTTGGCAAATTGTCGTCGTTGAGCATGATTCCGACTTAACGGTCGAACGATGGAGAAACTACGGGCAGCAAAGGGAAGCTCGAGTTCGCCATCTGGTGCGTGTTTCGCTTTGAAGAAGGGAAAGGATCATGGGACACGAGGCCTCCTGTATCCCTTTTGTCAAACACCTTCCGGCTCTCAGCTTCACCCCTCCCCCTCCGGTCTTCTCCTATCATTTCGCATTCCCACCCCACGTCTTTCAAATCTATTACTATCTTTCCTTTCAGTTAGTCCTAATGAAAGGTCTCGGCCCGAAACGCCGACGGTGCTTCTTCCTCTAGATGCTGCCTGGCTTGTTGCGTTCCACCAGCATTTTGTGTGTGTTGCTTGAATTTCCAGCATCTGCAGATTTCCTCGTGCTGCGATATAAATAGGACTTGAAGAGGCGAACGGAACGAAATTTCATTCACGCTTGTGCTTAAAACCGGCAGTCCTTCCGGAGCAGGTAAGTAGATTCAAGTAGGATGGAAAATAGTTAGAGTAAAGTTGAATCGGAATGCGGGGTAGAGAGTTTCCTGTAAAGAAAAAGACGAAAACCAGGTAAGTAGATTGAAGGAAGATGGTGAGTAATGATAGTAAAGTTGATGACCGAAATGCGGAGAGAGTTTAAAGAAGAAAACGGGAAAGAAGCTCCAGAAGGTTGAATGAGTAACGGAAACCCTGGGAGATCCGCTGGTGCCGCCAACTTCCTCTGCTGAAGGGGTCTCGTTGGAAAGTAGATTTCAAGTAGCGTGTGTGGTTGGACACAAGAGGGTGGCACTATGAGGAGCCTTTTGAGATAAAGAAAATTAAATATTTTATACAAAAAACTGGTAGCGGAGACGGAGACCCTAAGTGTGATTATGATTATATAATAACGTGTTTTGATTTATTCATTTCGCATTATTTATTTGTGCGTGGCTTATCGGAGGATGCTGTCCTTTCTTTCATAAGTAGTTGTGTGTTCTGCTTCTTTATTTCTACAGTTCATTCATGCTTATCCCCTCCGTCTCCCCCATTATCTTTCCTCTGATTGGTTTTCCACCTGTCGCCTCTAGGCCCTACCCCCTCCAATATCTCTATTACTGGGCTTCGGTCCGCTCTCCCCACCCCCCCATTCCTGATGAAGGGTCTCGGCCCGAAACGTTGGCAGCTCTTTTCTCACGGATGCTGCCTGACCTGCTGAGTTCTTCCAGCGTTGTGTGTTCTGAGTGTTGTTTGTGCTGCTGTTCTTTACAACCCGGCTCGGAGAAACCTTGTCTCGTTTGTGCTATTAAATGACAGTAAACTCGACCGGAGTTTGCCAAACCACACCAACCTCCGAAAAAAATATAGACTGACACTCCAAACCATGTTCAAACAAAGGAAAGATGAGGAATCTCAAAGTCTCTATCCTCACCTGGTCAGCCTTTGCCTAGTCAGGAATCAGGTCTGGTCTAAGTTTTCATGTAAGCAGAAGCTGTACGGCTGGATCAATCACCCCGACCCCGCCTGATAACGTTCAGGCAACCGAAGCAAAGCGGCAGGAGGGGGACAAACGGCAAGACAAAGATCTATCGAAGGGAAGATGATCACATTTTTAGGTTCCCTTCTGAACCGCCGAGGGGACTGAATAAAGAGGACACGACTATAATTTGCGGATTAGAACAGGAAACGAGGAGAAATGAAAAGAAGCGAATTCAGAACTGGATCTTGTTACATAATATCCCAAAAAAATATGATTGGCACCACCGCGGTAATTGTGCTAAAGACCACGCCTGAAGTTCCAATATGGGAAAAATTTGTGAAATTTATAACTCCTTGCCTGGAAATGTTCAGATGTTCTGAAAAGTGGTGTGCGGAACACACTTGTCCTGCAGTACAAAGCGCGTTTGAATTCCCCAGAGGAATAGAGGGGGAAACGATAATGATGGATATTCTGTTACCATGGGGACGTGGTTAAAGTGGACCGTGTTCGTCTGCCCGAGTGGGGCAGTCCGTCAGAATAGTGATTTTGGAGAGGGAACCAGGTGCAGGCAAAGCTAAAGAGACAATATAACTGACTTCATTTCCCGTTTCCCTGACACATGATAGACTTGCAGAACAACTCTGCGCTGCCATACACAGAATTGGAAATACACTTGGACTAAGATGTTAACCAACGACAGCTTATCCTCACAGGCCGACCTCTGATGTATTTCCATCGCACCGTCCGATACACTGAAACATCTCAGCCGAGCAATCACCAGAAGCTCCTTTCCGTGAGTAACAGAGCAGAAACTCTTTCTGTAACTGAACACATCTACTATGATCCAAAGAACAATGTGACAGAAGGATTTTTGAGTGAGCGATTTAAACTGCCAAACCTAACCCCTCATGTCACCACAGCCATCAAACGCCCTGCAACTCCTGAATTACTCGGACCTGAGCTTCAGACTTTACAGGAGTTGAACCGCTCACAGTTTATAACTCTGACTAATACTAATGCTACTCGACAACTTCATTGCGCTCAGGCTGGGTGTATAATATTTCCTTCTTCACCGTTAAAAGAAAGTTTGACCTGTTTGCTCCCTCTGCTTTGCCTGAGTATGTCGTGCACGTGTTGCTTTCGCAGGCAACTCCCTCCCTGTGGGCGATAAACAAAAATTACGAGGAACTTGCACTTTCCGCCCCACCATACGAAGACCAATGCTATTCTACCCTCGACACGGCAACATGATTTGCCACTGGAGACAATGGAAGGCATGAATCCTGTCATAAAGCACTTTTCGATCAGGAAGGGTTTGTACCAACCTGCAGTCCCTAGAATTCTCTTATTTTACCAGTTCCGAAACCAGGTCGTGATAATGAGTGACTTTTTTTTGCAATACTTAAGTGCGATTAGCAAGATAGCATGCGAAGGTTTACTAAAGGCAAATTATCAGAACGACACGGGGCCGCAGACAACCCAGTGCACAGTGCTCTGCACAATTACCGGCAGTTGTAAGAGGCATGTCTGAGTGTCTAACATCTGTCACCGGCACTACAATTAATAAACATAGAACATAGAAACCTGCAACCCATTACAGTCCTTTCGGCCCACAATGCTGTGCCCACCAGGAACCAAACTCTAGAAACTGCCTTGGATTTCCCTGGTGCACAGACCTCTACTTCTCGAAGTCCCATTTAACTGTCTGAGAGGCTCTTAAAGACCCTATTGTATTCGCTTCCATCACCGCCGCCGGCAGTGTATTCCACGCACCCAACACTCTCTGTGTGGAAACTGAACACTGACATTCCCTTGGTACCTATTTCCAAGCACCTTAAAAGTATACCGCACGTGTTAGTTATTTTCGTCTGGTTATCCACCCGATCAATGCCCCTCATTATCTTATACTTATAATCATGGCAGAAACGTCCGATCCTATTAAATTGTATCTCCCTGATGAAATGTGTCGGACCGGAACATTGACTGTTTACTCTTTTGCATAGATTCTGCCTGGCTTGCTGAGCCCCTAAGGATTGTGTGGGTAATATTTTCATTTCCAGCTCCTGCAGATGTTCTCCAGTTTGCGATTAGACTTGGACAACAGTCAACAACATTGGAACCTGCGCTGCCTTCACGAGACAAGATTAACCCTAGCTCATTACCAACTCCGGAATGCTCTTGTCATTTAATCTTGCCAGGCAATTATGTCGCAGTCCTTAAGCCACTCAATCTGATTGGGAGTTAAATTGGCCAAGACTAGAATGACGTCGCTTGGGATTCACGCTGCTTTTGTGTTCACGGTGGCCGGAGATTGGACAGAATCCTGACGGATCACTGGAAACTCTATTAATGTTAAAGCGTTGAGTTGTTAATTCCTGGCGCGAGGTGCATAAATCTATTCTGCGCTCGAAAAGATATCTGTGGTGTCGACTCTTACTTCCGTCATCCCCGGGCGAGGAGAATCACCGGCGTTGTATAACGCTGATCGGTGGCAGGACAGACATCAGTGAGACGGAACTGGAAATGCAACAGAGTGAGTAATGCTCAGCCTCAGAGTGGTACAACGTCTTTTAAAGTAACTTTAATTCAGATTTTCAGTATCATTCTTTTATTTTTCAAAGATCGATAAACCGTCCAGGTAGAGCTCAGTTAGTTGGAGAGAGAAAAATATAAACAAATAACTTTTTTTTACCGTGGCTCTTGAAGTTGATTAAATTTCAGCGTACATTGATGGTCAATATAAATATATGTTCCTGCAATGAGGTTTGCTTTGCTCAGTAGACGACCGGACAGAAGATGCGGTCAGAGAGAAACAGAGAACAGACGGAGAAGGGAAGAAACAGACTGTCACGGGGCCTGGGATGTGAACAGAGATAAAGCCGGAGATATGCGTGGACAACGAGGGAGCAGGTCGGAGATGGAGATGGAGTTGAAAAAGACGGAGAAGAACACACGCAGGCTATGTTACAGCCCGATCATGACTCCCTCACGGTGAAACTCCCTCGTCTGCAATGAGATAAAATTCTGTTCAGATCGGGACCGGACGTGCGGAAAGAGAGAAAAAGGGAACAGATGAAATAGATTTTCACGGAACCTTAGGAGGTGAACGGAGATAAATAGGCAGATAGGAAAGGACAAAGCTGAGCAGTCCGGAGATAGAAAAGGAGTTGGAAAGGTAAAGAAGCACACATAAACACAAACACACACACACACTACTCCGCTATGTTTCAGTCTGATCACGTTCCCCTCACCGGCGTGGGGGAAGGACTGAGCGAGGACAACGTCAGAGATATTGGGAGTAAAACACCGTGAGCGTCACTGAAAAGGATGAATCAGAAACAAAGGAGAGAATGGAGAAAAGGGAGAGGATTCTTCCTAACTGGACCAACCCAAAGTAAAACGCTGTCAGATGCAAGGGAGATTATTAAAATAAAACGGGCGGGATCTGACGATAGACCTTCCATCGGGGTGAATTACAGCTGAGGTGACCGCTACATAGTACTTATTTGATGAAGGACACATTTCACCTGTACGGGGTAAACAGCGAGTGAAATATATCATCACAAAACGCATGCGTATTTCAGACCGCTCAGTTGTTACCCGTGGTTCTACATATCGGCAAGTGGATAGATTATGGAGGAAATATGGTGTTTGACTGAAATCTCCGGCAGAAACCAACAAGTCGCTCTATGATTTAAGGAATTTGGTTAACCGTTTCAGCGGGTATTTCACCGCGTTCTTCAGCTCCTCTCTGAACTTGCTCTGAGTCACGGCGTAAATACATGTGTTGGTGCAGGAGCTGAGGATCTGCAGCATCGCCGACATGGATTCTGCGATATAAATCGGGTCAGTGTTCGAATATCGAGGGATATTTACAATCAGTACGTAGATATCAAAAACCACTAGTGTTAACCACAGAAATATAAAACTACCGGTTATACTGAATAGTAAAACCACCGATTTCCTTCGGTTCTCCATCTCCGGGTCCTTGTCATTCTTCCCGTTGCTGCGGCCCCGGAGCCCCATCCGGACTTTATTGGCGGAAAAAATCCGTCTGACTGTCAGAGCATTGAACAATAAAATCAGAACAAACGGGAGACAAGGCATGAAAACGCGATGAATCATGCGAAATGCGGCCCACGAGGGAGACGTATAGAAACTCTCTTTGGTGGCACAGCCATAGAAAATTCCATCAATTATCATCAAAGGCTCCAATGTAAAGTAGAAAGGGACACTTTCTGAATAGCCCAGAATACTCACTGTCCCGATAACCACAGCCGCCGTTCTTTCGGTGCAATATTTTGTTTTCAGCTTTTCACAGCAAATGGCCACAAATCTGTCCCAGGTGAACGCGACTGTCAGCCAGACAGAGACCCCGGTGCCTCCTATGAGCAGGCAACGAACAACCCTGCAAACGGGAGTCCAATAGAGGAAGGAAGATCTGAAGTATATGAAAACAGTCCAGTTGAACAGAGGGTCAGAGATAACGACCAGGAGATCGGCCGCTGCCATTCCCAGCAGGTAGCGAGTGATGCATTTTGAGAGACCGCACTTTCCTCGGGACAGGATAACAATCGCCACCAGGTTAACTGCAAGAGGGAGGGAAAGGAGCAGAAAATTACTGACCTGTCAGGGCAATAGAGCAGAATTATTATTATTAGCCTTCATCTTGTTATTTTACTCTGCTACAAATGGGGGAAACTAGACCCAGAACATGTGAACTCGATGACAGTGTGCCATATCGGCGTGACAGAGAACTCTCCGCGAGTTATGTAAATGGGTTCAGTCTGTGTGAATTCCCAAACCGACCAGATGACAGCTGGTTAAACGCTTCCAGGCCGCAGTGAGGATTGGGTATGATATACCAACGTCACTGGCCTGAGCCGCACAGGAATGAAATGAAATCCACATCGGCGGTTCCCTCTGCTCATATTTCTAACATAAATGAGCCATTCGCGTTGCTCCATCACCCAGTCAGGCGATTCACAGTCGATTCATACGGACAGAATAAAAGTTCAAAGGCAGCTTCTCGGCTCCAATATGGAGCGCTGCCTGCTACGAAAGCAATGGGATTAATATTGTCAGCGCCTTCCGCCCATGACTGAAATGCGGGTACTGGACAGGTGGCTGTGGAAACAAGTAGCGAGAGAAACACTTCAGAACATCGGAATTAACTCTCAGTTTCTGCCATTTGCAGGAGTGACAGCGGCTTACCGGGAATTCCAACGGCTGAAATAACAGGGTAGTAAATGTCTTCTATCCGCCAGATTACTGGATATCCCATTTGAGTGACGCAGTGAACGCGATTGCTCTGAATTCCACAGCTCGGCAAGACACTCTGGGCTGACGTACTGCAACAGGCTCTGATTTATACAGGGGATCGATCTCTAGTGACAAGGTCCCACCTCTGACCATTGTTATTGAACAAACAAATTACATCACCGGCAGTGTCTCAGGTGAAAATGCTGTAGGGATGGAACATTAACACGTCAGTATCATTGGCATTACCTCAGTCAGATCCCTCTGTGTAATTAGAGCAAAATGTGTAATGAGACCAATAAGTGAGCAATGAGCGGCTCTATTTCCAACATTCCACAGTTGTATTAACAGCGGTCACGACTGTTCCCATTTTCCAAATTGAAACTTTCTCTCTGATTCTCTTTCCACAAGCATTCCGGAATCGCTGCTTCCAGCATTTTCAGCAATTTTCAGTGTCATGCCTGATATTTGATCGACAATTAGATCCGGTTTCCCATCAGATTGGATCCAGGGACACATGAAAACCCCTCCCAGTCTCCTCCAGCAGACTTTCATTTTATTTTTACACAGCAGCTCCACTTTGTCCGTTCAGTCACCAAACCCACCACACCCACTTCGTGCCATCAGATATGAAACATGCCCGCTGTGTACAGAAACACCCTGTCCAGTTCCCCATCAGACACCAAACACAGCTCGCCCCGTGTCCATGCCATTCCCTCCGAGGCGCCCTTGTAGAAATAAATGCAGGATCGCCAGGTAAGGTCACATCATCAGATAAGGTCAGATTAGAAACCGTTATAATCACACACACACGCACACACACGCACACACACACACACGCACGCAGACACACACACACACACACACACACACACACACACACACACACACACACACACCAGTGCATGTATTGAATTATTGCCCTGCCCGTTCATTTATCTTCCCTCACTGAACCCGTTAAACAGGGTATTGTACGGCCGATCATATCATCGGTAAAGGGACAGAAGAGACATTTAAACAGCCGCAGTACCTTTTTGCAGAACCGAGAGAGATAAAATAAGAATAGTGAGTTGGGAGAATACAGCGTAATTACTCAGCCTACCAGAGAGCAAAGTATTTATTATGCAGTAGGCTTCAAGCTGAAAATGTAGAGCGAGTTTCTGTGCATTTCACATGAAATGAGTCACTAGTGAGAGAGAACGACAGCAGTGCAGAGACAATCAACCAACGGGAGACATTCAGTCGAATTATATGAAAGTGTTTGTTTAAATTTATACTTGATTGTCGCCGGTGACGTGTGGCTCATTTTATATCCACCTGGCTCTAGTGCAATGTGAGAGCATGGGGTTCATTTCCTAGATTGAGAGTGTGGGCTTCTGTTTGTATCACTCTCTGGTTCAGTATGAGATAGTACATTTCATTCTGTATCTATCCGTCTCTATTACAGTGTGAAAGTGGGGATTTTGGGTGTCATTCTTTATCTGTTCGTCTCTTCTCGAGCATTACGTGTGTCGTCTCAGTCCTGTACCTGTGAGCCTCTGATTCAGTGCGAGCGGGCCTATTTTCCTCATTTTTTCCGCTGTTTCTCAAATTCAGAAAATACTCTGAAAATAGATTCTTTATTCCCTGAGCTATTTTTAGAACAAGAGTCTCCTGCAGTCGATTTATGTTAAAATTGTGAGAGAGACAGTGCATTGATGAATAATGACGGCTGTATGATGCAGTACATACTGTTTAATAGAGTCATACGGCAAACAGACCAATCGGCCCGACATTATTCTGCTTGCGACTGTTGATAACACATAGAGCCAATAGAACAGCACTCAATCTGCAAAATTTCTGCGGTTTGACAAAACGATCACTGAAATGTTGAACGAAAAACAGGAAAATAAATATTTTAATTAATTTGATCAGATAAGTGTATAACTAAATTAATACACAGATCGAAATGAAACCCATAGAGTCACCGAGTTTCATGTCTGAGTAGGATTTACTCGGAGCGATTGATAAGTTTGTGGGTTAATGTAGAACCCATTTTCTTAAGGACCATTTTTTTTTCGACATGGTCCCCTCCTTCATTTACACACTTAGTCCAGCGGTCGTGAAGGGTATGGATTCCTTCTTTGTAGGAGTCCCCGTCCTGGACCTCCAGAAGTGGTCCACAGCAGGGGTGATTGATGTTCGAGGGGGATGAATTATACAGTTCACGTTACATGCACGTGCATTTCAGCACTTTGAGTAATTACGTGGAAAGTTTGAAGTTAACAACTCATCATAACTCATTGAAAAATAAATGCACTAGTTTTCCAATGTTGACTCCGTCTACCGCAGACCACGAATTTATCAATCACCCCCGGTATAGACATTTCTCTCACAGTTCTAAATGCGCCTTTCATCGTGTATTCTGCACTCTTATATTTGCCGATTTTGTCACATATTCCTCAATGTGCACCTGACCATGAATTAACTAGAGTTATTTCCCACTCACAAATAATATAATATTCATTTCGATTTTCTTATGACAGCTTCAGACTGCTCTGCAATATGCCATGCATTTTTCATTGATAAAATCTTGTCAGCCTTGTTCTGTGTAGCACTGAGAGAGTTTGTGAGTGGGAATGCGAGGGAAGCTCAGTTTCACATTTGGAATCATCCAAAGCTGCTCACTGCAGCACGCGGTTGATGGAAGAATCCTGAGAATTTGGCGTCACTGATTACGTCACTGCACAGCCGGGAATGTTCCCCTCGTCAGGGACATGATGGGCGGAAGAGTTGCTCCTGTGTTGCAGGACACAGTGTCCTATGTTACACCCATCAGTGCAGAAGAACGAGATGAATGGGGTTGAATGGACCGAAGATGATGAACAGACTGATGTCACAATGTGAACACATCACTTGGACATGTTGGGATCATGGAACAGCGGAGAGCAGGAACAATCCCTGTGACTCACTGCTCCTGCGCTCAACAAGATACCGAATGAAACTAAACTCTGTTGACTGTACATGACCCATCTCCATTCATTCCCTTCATGTTCATGTGCTACGCCAACAACGTGGTAAACAACAATGTATTACCGACTGCCACACATGACAGATTTTCCAGTCACCCACCATTATCTGTGGAAAATCCAAACTTGTCCCGCATCTCCTCTAAGCTACTGTCCTCTCGTGTTAAATACAGACCATCAAACACTAGATATTTCTACCTTGGCCACAATAATTAACCTTCTTGGCCTCTCATAACTCTATCATGTTCCGCCAGATCTCCCCTCAGTCTCTGTGCTTAGGAAGGCGAGGTCGATGGACCATCCAACAGTCCTCTCGTTACAGCCCCGAAGTGGAGGGAGTGAGCAGTTTCAATTTCACTGGTGTTAACCTCTTTGAAGATCCATCCCGGGTCCAAATTATTGATTCAATCTCAAAGGGAGAACGACTGCGGCGATCGTTCATTCAGAGTTTGAGAGGAATCGGTCTGTCACAAAGGATTCTCGCACATTTCGACAGATGTACGTGGAGAGCATTACAACTGAAAGCATCACCGTCCGCCATGGAGGGGCCACTGCACAGGATCAGCACATTGGTAGAAGAAATGAAAGCATTGAATCTTTTCGAAATGCAAACAGAAAATACAAACAGAAGCTCAGCCGCAAAGGGACCTGGGAGCTCCTGTGTAACAGTCCATAAAGCGGAATTTGCAGGTGGAGTCTGCGGTGAAGAAGGCGTGCAATGTGAGCGTGGATTTCCAGAGAACCAGAATATAAAAGCAAGAAAGTAACGTTGAAACTTTATAAAGTACTGGTGAGACCTCACCTGGAGTATTATGAGCAGTTATCGGCCCCTTATCTTAGATGTGTTTGACTGGAGTTGGTTCAAATCAGTTTCAAGAAAGCGATTCCAGGATTGGATGGCGTTCCATCTGAAGAAAGTTTGATCGCTTTGGGTCTGTATTCACTGGAATTCAGAAAAAAAAAATAGGAGTGGCCACATAGAAAACAATCGAATAGTGAAAGGTCTTGATAGTGGATGTGGAGAGGATTTTATGGAAGGCAATCCTTTAAAAACAGAATTGAGGAAGAATTCCCTCAGCCAGAGAGTTGTGAATCAGTCATATTTATCAGTCATATGTGTACCCCAAGTGTTTCTGTATATTTAATGCACTGTGTAATAGACTCTTGATTGTTCAGGACATGAATGGTTGTGGGTGGAAGGCAGAAGACTGGAACTGAAAGGAAAATTGGATCAGCCATGATGGAATGGCGAAGCGCACACGATGTAGCAAATGGTTTAATTCTACTCCTACATATTATGGTCTCATGGTCTTATGCCATTTCTGGTTAAACAGCCAATGAGTGGCACCTTCTCAAAGGCCTTCTGAAAATCCAAGAGCACAACATCCAACGATTCTCATGATTGACACAACCAAAGTAAACCGGACGTGGATCCCGTCCGAAGTTCGGGCTATGGGACAAATTTGTGAAAAATAGGTGGAAGCGTTGGTAGTGCTGAGGAGACAATGTGATTGCAGAAGGACACAGGCAAATTTGAAGAAAGAGCAAAAATGTGCAGATGGAATACAATATTCCATGGATTAATACCTGGAAATATGATGTTGTAGCTATTAGTGAAACATGATAGCAGGAGGGGTGTTATTGGCAACTAAATATTCCTGGATTTCGTTGCTTCAGGTTTGACAGAATCGAAGTAAAAAGAGAAGGAGGTGTTGCATTGTTTGTCTGAGAAGATATAACAGAGGTGCTTTGGCAGGATAGATTAGAGGACTCATCTAAGGAGACTATTTGGGTGGAATTGAGGAATGGGAAAGGTGTAGTAACACTTATAGTGGTGTATTATAGAACACCTAATGGGGAGCGAGAATTGGAGGAGCAAATGTGCAGAGAAATAGCAGATGTTTATAGTAAGCAGAAGGTTGTGATTGTGGGAGATTTTAATTTTCCAGACATAGACTGAGAAGCACATACTCTAAAAGGGATAGATGGTTTGTAGTTTGTAAAATGTGTGCAGGATAGTTTTTTTGCAGCAATACATAGAGGTACCGACTAGAGAAGGGGGCAGTGTTGGATCTCCTGTTAGGGAATGAGATAGGTCAGGTGACGGAGGTATGTGTTGGTGAGCACTAAGGGTCCAGTGGTCACAATGCGATTAGTTTCAATATAATTATGGAGAAGGATAGGACTGGGCCAAGGGTGTAGATTTTTGATTGGAGAAAGGCTAACTTTGAGGAGATTCGAAAGGATTTAGAAGGAGTGGATTGGGACAATTTGTTTTATGCGAAGTATGTAATAGAGAAATGGAGGTTATTTAAAGGTGAAATTTTGAGTGTACAGAATATTTATGCTCCTGTTAGGTTGAAAGGAAAGGTTAAAAGTTTGAGAGCGGCATGGTTGTCAAGGCATATTGGAAACTTGGTTCGGAAAAAGAGGGAGATCTACAATAAATATAGGCAGCATGGACTTGTTATGTGTGCTGAACGAACCAGATGGAAATGAAATCCAGAGCTGAACCCCGCTCCCCCACCCCCGGGAACTATCCTGCTAATGAGAGAGAGAAAAAGTTGAAGAACAGAGGTAGAGACTTCTGCTACAGATAAGAGAGTGAGACGAAGGATTTACGTATTATGGCTTCTTCAATTATTATTTACCTTGTTCTACAAGGACTCTCCTTTGCTCGTTTACATTCCTGAGGAGAGAGCAGGGAGTGGACTAGTTTGATGGACATGGACATGTGGAATTGATGGATAGCTGATACCCCGTCAGTGGGGATAAAAGACGGGCCTGGGGAGACACATTCAGACACCCCAGTGGACATTGAAAGAGTGTTGTGCACTCACAGGAAAATGGGGGCTGGAGGAACGGTTCAGAAGAATCGCTCCGGGACACGGTGTATGAAGGCAGCCCGGTGGGGACGCGTGTGTGTGTCCGCCCTTGCCTGGGTGACGAGTCCATCACCGAGGAACGGTCTAGCCTGGAACGAAAGGGTCATAACCGATTACCCCAACTGTACAACGGAACCAGACGACGGAAGGTTTGCCTGCTGCGCTGCTCATCTCTCTCTCTCTCTCTCTCTCTCTCTCTCTCTCTCTCTCCAACACTGCAGCACAACAACTACCTCAGCGAGAACTGAACTGATCTCTGTATTCTCTTATGACAATTCAACAATTCATTTACCCCTAGACTTCGATAGAGCTCGTTATTACTGTTGATTCCTATTCCTACACTTCTGTATCTATCATTGCTAACATGTTTTATATGGATATTGGCATTTTTGATACTGTATTGTTTAGTTTACTAATAAACACAGTTTAGTTACAATACCACCAGACTCCAACGTATCAGTCCATTTCTGCTGGTCAGTTAACCCAGTTACGTACGTAACAAAGGAAAGAAGGAAATAAGAAATGCGGTAGTCATAGGGGATTCCATGGTGACGGAAACAGTCAGGCGGTTCTGTCAGCCCGATAGAGATACCCACATGGTGTGTTTCTTTGCAGGTGCCAGGGTACAGGATGTCTCCAATCGGGGCAGACTATTATTAAGGAGAGAGTGAACAGCCAGAAGTCCTGGTACACGTCGGTACCAATAACATAGGTAGAAAAAGGGGAGGAGGTACTAAATGAAGAATTCAGGGAGTTGGGTAGGAAGCTGTAAAGCAGGAACACTAGGATAGTAATCTCAGGATTGCTGCCTGTGCTACGTGCTGACGAGCACAAGGATAGCATGCTTAGGGAAATTAATGCCTGGCTGAGAAACTGGTGTATGGGGTAGGGATTCGGGTTCCTGGATCATTGTGGGCTCTTCTGGGGGAGATAAGACCTTCACAAATTGGGCGGGTTACACCTGTACCCAAAGGGGTCCAATCTCCTTTCCGGCAGATTTAATAGAACTGTTCAGGAGGGTTTAAAATAATTTTGTAAGGGAATGGGAACCAGAGTGATAGGCCTGAGGAAGGGGAAAACTGAAATAATCAAAGAATTATGCAAAAGTGATGATAGAAAGGACAGATAGGGGTTGAGGCATAATCACAGCCAGTGGAGAGGGTTATATAGCATTAGAAGTGTGGTTCAGTTAAAACGGAAAGCAAAAATACTTGACTGAACTTGTAATGTTTGAATCCACGCAACATTAGAAAGGAAATGGACGATCTTGAAATTCAGCGGCAGATTGTCAAGTATGACGTATTGTCCATCTCTGAAACATGGCTAGAGGATGGCTGCCATTGGGGTCTGAACGTCCAAGGATATACGGTGTATCGGAAAGTTAGGTCAGTAGGCAGAGCAGGTGGTTTGGTCCTCTGTATAATGTTATTTCATTGGAACGGGATGATATAGGATCGGAAGGTGTGGCGTCTCTATGGGCTGAGTTAAGAAATGACAAGGGTAAGAGGACAGTAATGACAGTTGTATAAGGCCTCCAAACAAAAGCCGGGATGTGGTTTACAAATTTCAGAAGGAGATACAAAAGGGCAGTCAGAGGGGTGTGTCATGATCATCGTCGGCGATTTTAACATGAAAGTAGATTGGGAAAAACAGTACTGGACCCCAAGAGACAGAGTTTGTAGATTGTCTGAGGGATGGCTTTTCAGAACAGCTTGTTGCTGAAGCCCATTATAGGATAGACTCTGCTGCATTCTGTGTTGTGCAATGGTCCGGAGGTGAGCTCAAGGTTAATGAACTTTTAGGGAACAGTGATCACAATATGATTGAATTTACATTGAAATGTGAGAAAAAGAAACAAAATTCCACTGCGGTGGTATTTCAGTGGAATAAAGGAAATTACAACGTAGAAGAGGGGAACTGGCCGAATTTGACTGGAAAGGGACACTTGCAGGAAGTACGGCAGAGAAGCAATGGCCGGAGCTTGTGTGAAAACTGAGGGAAGTGCAAGACAGATAAATTTCCAAATAAGAATACATTTCAGATTATTGTCATTTAGAAACCACAAATGCAATGTAGTTAAAAAATGAGACAACGTTCCTCCAGAATGATACCACAAAAGCACCTGACAAAACAAACTACACCAGAAAGTCCACATAACGTTTGGCAATCCCCAATCTAGAGTCCGGAGAGGCTGCTGCGGATTAATATCGCGCTACCGTCTTAGCGCGTTCCCTGGAAAGGAGCTCCAAATCCATCAGACAAACAAGACCAAAAACTAAAGCTACAAGACCTGCACAAAACCACATTTTCGAAGGGAAGAAGGTCACCACCGTGGCTGACAAGTGAAGGTTGAGCCAATCTAATAGCAAAAGAGCGGGCATGCAAGGAAGCCTGAGCTAGTGGGAAGATAGGGGATTGTGGCGCTTTTAAAAACTTACAGAAGGAAACTAAGAAGGTCATTCGGAAGGAAATTATGAACTATCAGAGGAAAATGGCGACTACTATCAAAGAAGATACTAAAAGATTGTTAAGTATATAAAGGGTAAAGAGGAGTAGAGAGTATATATAGAACATAGAATCATAACATTCCGCTTGGGGACTCGGCCTGTCCTGTGACAGACAGATCCCTGCACACAAACACACACACACACACACACACACACACACACACACACACACACACACACACACACACATACACACACACACACACACACACACACACACACACACACACACACACACACACACACACACACACACACAGACCTCCGCTATGTTTCAGTCTGATCACGTTCCCCTCACAGGCGTGGGGGAAGGTCTGAGCGAGGACAACGTGAGAGAAACTGGGAGTAAAACACCGTGAGCGTCACTGAAAAGGATGAAATACAAAAAAAGGAGAGAATGGAGAAAAGGGAGAGGATTCTTCCTTACTGGAACAACCCAGTGTAAAACGCTGTCAGATGTAAGGGAGATTATTAAAGTAAAACGGACGGGGCCTGACTATAGACCCTTCATCGGGGTGAATTACAGCTGAGGTGACCGCTACATATTACATATTTGATGAAGGACACATTTCACCCGTATGGGGTAAACAGCGAGTGAAATATATTATCACAAAACACATGCGTATTTCAGAGCGCTCAGCTGTTACCAGTGGTTCAACATATCGGCAAGTGGATAGATTATGGAGGAAACATGGTGTTTGACTGAAATCTCCGGCAGAAACCAACAAGTCGCTCTATGATTTAAGGAATTTGGTTAACAGTTTCATCGGGTATTTCACCGCGTTCTTCAGCTCCTCTCTGAACTTGCTTGAGTCACGGCGTAAATACCTGTGTTGGTGCAGGAGCTGAGGATCTGCAGCATCGTCGCCGTGGATTCTGCGATATAAATCCGATCAGTGTCCGAGTAATGAGGGATGTTTGCAATCAGTACGTAGAGATCAAAAACCAGCAGTGTTAACCACAGAAATATAAAACTACCGGTTATAGTGAATAGTAAAACCACCGATTTCCTTCGGTTCTCCATCTCCGGGTCCTTGTCATTCTTCCCGTTGCTGCGGCCCCGGAGCCCCATCCCGACATTATTAGCAGACACAATCCGTCTGACTGTCAGAGCATTGAACAATAAAATCAGAACAAACGGGAGACAAGGCATGAAAATGCGATGAATCACAAGAAGTGCGGCCAACGAGGGAGACGTATAGAAGTTCTGTTTGGTGACACAGCCATAGAAAACTCCATCAATTATCACCAAAGGCTCGAATGTAAAGTAGAAAGGGACACTTTCTGAACAGCCCAGAACACTCACTGTCCCGATAACCACAGCCGCCGTTCTTTCCGTACAATATTTAGTTTTCAGCTTTTCACAACAGATGGCCACATATCTGTCACAGGTGAACGCGACTGTCAGCCAGACAGAGACCACAGTGCTTCCTATGAGCAGGCAACGAACAACCCTACAAACGGGAGTCCAATAGAGGAAGGAAGAACTAAAGTATATGAAAACAGTCCACTTCAACAAAGGATCAGAGATAACGACCAGGAGATCGGCCGCTGCCATCCCAGCAGGTAGCGAGTGATGCATTTGGAGAGACCGCACTTTCCTCGGGACAGGATAACAATCGCCACCAGGTTAACTGCAACAGAAAGGGGAAAACAAAACAGTGAAGTTACTGACCTGGCAGGGCAATAGATAAAAATTATTATTATTATACTTCATCTTGCTTTTATTTTCTGCTTCAAATGGTGGAAACTGGACCAAGAACATATGACCCCGCTGACAGTGTGCAATATCGGCGTGACAGAGAACTCTCTGCGAGTTTTGTAAATGGGTTCAATCTGGGTGAATTCCCAAACCGACCAAACGACAGCTGGTTAAATGTTTCCTGGCCGCAAAAAAGATTGGGTCTGATATACCAACGTCTCTGCTCTGAGCCGCACAGGAATGAAATGAAATCCACACCGGCGGTTCTCTCTGCTCATATTTCTAACGTAAATGAGACATTCGCGTTGTTCCATCACCCAGTCAGGCAATTCACAGTCGATTTATACGGAGATGCTGTGCAGCCCGGTGTCCTCATGTGTCGACTTTTGACTTCACAATTTTTACAGGACATCGAGACAGCGGAAAGGATATCAGTCAAAGGCAGCATCTCGGCTCCAATATGGAGCTCTGTCTGCTCCGAACGCAATGGGGTTAATACTGTCAGCGCCTTCCGCCCATGACCGAAATGCGGGACCGGGCGGGTGGCTGCGGAAACAAGTAGCGAGAGAAATACTTCAGAACATCGGAATTAACTCTCTGTTTCTGCCGTTTACAGGAGTGACAGCGGTTTCCCGGGAATTCCAACGGCTGAAATAACAGGGTATAAATGTTTTCAATCCGCCAGATTACTGGATATTCCATTTGAGTGACGCAGTGAATATGATTGCTCTGAATTCCACAGCTCGGCAAGACACTCTGGGCTGACGTACAGAAACAGGCTCTGATTTAAACAGGGGATCAATCTCAAATTACAAGGTCCCACCTCTGTCCATTGTTATTGAATAAACAAATTACATCACCGGAAGTGTCTCAGGTGAAAATGCTGTGGTAATGTGACATTAACACGTCAGTATTATTGGCATTACCTCAGTCAGATCCCTCTGTGTAATTGGAGCAAAATGTGTAATGAGACCAGTAAGTGAGCAATGAGAGGCTCTATTTCCAACATTCCACAGTTGTATTGACAGCGGTCACGACTGTTCCCATTTTCCAAACTGAAACCTTCACTCAGATTCTCTTTCCACAAGCATTCCGGAATCGATGCTTCCAGCATTTTCAGCAATTTTCACGGTCAGGCCTGAAATTTCATCTACGGTTAGATCCGGTTTCCACTCAGTTCGGATCCAGGGACACATGAAACCCCTCCCAGTCTCTTCCTGCAGACTTTCATTTTAGTTTTACACAGCAGCTCCACTTTGTCCGTTCACCCGGTTTACCCGCTGTGTACAGATACACCCTGTCCAGTTCCCCATCAGACACCAAACCCACCCCACCCCGTCCCACTATGTGTCATCAGATATAAAACATACCCGTTGTGTACAGAGACACCCTGTCCAGTTCCCCATCAGTCACCAAACACACCCCACCCAGTCCCACTATGTGTCATCAGATGTAAAACATACGCGTTGTGTACAGAGACACCCTGTCCAGTTCTTCATCAGACATGGAGAACATCGATGTTCTCGTCTTTGAAAGTGTTGGTTTAAATTTATACTTGATTGTCGCCGGTGAAGTGTGGTTCATCTTATATCCACCTGGCTCTAGTGCAATGAGAGAGTATGGGGTTCATTTTCTAGTTTGAGAGTGTGGGCTTCTGTATGTATCACTCTCTGGTTCAGTATGAGATAGTACATTTCATTCTGTATCTGTCCGTCTCTCCAACAGTGTGAAAGTGGGGATTTTGGGTTTCATTCTTTATCTGTTCGTCTCCTCTCGAGCATTACGTGTGTCGTCTCAGTCCTGTACCTGTGAGTCTCTGATTCAGTGTGAGCGGGTCTATCTTCCTCATTTTTCCCGCTGTTCCTCAAATTCAGAAAATACTCTGAAAATAGATTCTTTATTCCCTGAACTATTTTTAGAACAAAAGTCTCTTGCAGTCGATTTATGTTAAAATTGTGAGAGAGAGACAGTGCACTGATGAATAATGACGGCCGTATGATGCAGTACATCCTGTATAATAGAGTCATGCGGCAAACAGACCATTCGGCCCGGCACTATTCTGCTTGCGTCTCTTGTTAACACATAGAGCCAATAGTACTCGATCTGTAAAATTTCTGCGGTTTGACAAAACGATCTCTGAAATGTTGAACGAAAATAAGGAAAATAAATGTTTTAATTAATTTAATCAGATAAGTGCATAACTAAAGTAATAAACTGATCGAAATGAAACCCATAGATGCACCGAGTTTCATGTTTGAGCAGGATTTACTAGCGGCGATTGATAAGTTTGTGGGTTAATATAGAACCCATTTTGTTAAGGACCATTTTTTTCAACATGGTCCCCTCCTACATTTACACACTTAGTCCAGCTGTCGTGAAGCGTACGGATTCCTTCTTTGTAGGAGTCGCCGTCCTGGACCTCCAGAAGTGGTCCACAGCAGGGGAGATTGATGAGTTCGAAGGAGATGAATTATACAGTTCATGTTACATGCACGTGCATTTCAGCACTTTGAGTGATTATGTAGAAAGTTTGAAGTTAATAACTCATCATAACTCATTGAAAAATAAATGCACTAGTTTTCCAATGTTGGCTCCGTCTACCTCAGGCCACGAACTTATCAATCACTCCCTGGTGTAGACGTTTCTCTCACAGTTCTAAACGCGCCCTTCACCGTGTATTCTGCACTCTTATGTTCGCCTATTCTGTCACATATTCCTCAATGTGCACCTGTCCATGAATTAACTAGAGTTATTTCCCGCTCACAAATAATATAATACTCATTTCGATGTACTCATGACAGCCTCAGGCTGCTCTGCAATATGCCATGCATTTTTCATTGATAAAATTGTGACAGCCTTGTTCTGTGCAGCACTGAGAGGGTTTGTGAGTGGGAATGCGAGGGAAGCTCAAGTTTCACATTTGGAGTCATCCAAAGCTACACACTGCAGCACGCGGTTGATGGAAGAATCCTGATAAATTGATTGCGTCACTGATTACGTCACTGTGCAGCCGGGAATGTTCCCCCCGTCAGGGACATGATGGGCGGAAGAGTTACTCCAGTGTTGCAGGACACAGTGTCCTATGTTACACCCATCAGTGCAGAAGACCGAGACGAATGGGGATGAATGGATCTAAGATGATGAACAGACTGATGTCACAATGTGTACACATCACCTGGACATGTTGGGATCATGGAACAGCGGAGAACAGGAACAATCCCTGTGATTCACTGCTCCTGCGCTGAACAAGATACCGAATGAGACTAAACTCTGTTGACTGTACATGACCCATCTCCATTCATTCACTGCCCACTTGATATATGTACTTCGGTGTGAAAGAACTGAAGACTCCTTGGATATGCAGGGGTTAACCTAATCGCTTATGAATGCTCTTGAAAGTTAGCTGAGGTCTGAGTTGCAAGTCTTAGAATCCAATCCTTGCTAAAGTGTTATCAAGAATGAATGTTCTGGCACCATATTTACGTCATGCTCTTGTCTGTTGAAAATTAGTCCGAAGTTCAAAGTCAGGATGTGTGTTAAAATCTAGTCCTAAGTTCACAGTCAAGCAATGTTATTCTTAAGTGTTTCTAGTCACCTACGCTGTGTCTATATAATAAATTGGGTCTGCAAGATAAGTAGAGTCCCTAAGCACCGCTTTTAGGTGGAAGGAGGCTCTCCATCATATCCTTTAGTCTGACACAATTCTCTCAGTCTGCCTGATTTATTCTATCTGTTCCTCCTCAGATTTTTCCAAAACACTTGGCCACAATAATTCACCTTCTAGGCCTCTCATAACTCTACCACCTTCTGCCAGATCTCCCCCAGTCTCTGTGCTCAGGAAGGCGAGGTCGAGGGACCATCCAACAGTCCTCTCATTGGCAGACCGGAGGTGGAAGGAGTCAGCATTTCCAATTTCATCGGTGTTAACCTGTTTGAGGATCCATCCCGGGCCCAGTATATTGATGCAATCTCAAAGAGAGCACAACTGCGGCGATAGTTCATTCAGAGTTTGAGAGGAATCGGTCTGTCACGGAGGACTCTCGCACATTTCCACAGATGGACCGTGGAGAGCATTCTAACTGAAAGCAACACCGTCCGCCATGGAGGGGCCGCTGCACAGGATCAGAAGAGTCTGCTGGAAGATGTTTCCTCGCCAGGCTGCATCATAGGCGCTAGCCTCCCACGCACACAAGACACCTTCAAAAGGCGATGCCTCAAAAAGCTGTATCCATCAGTAAAGAGCTCACCGCACTCCCCTCGCTCGCCGAGAGGGCACAAGGGCCCGACCACACACACTGAGCGTTTCAGGAGCAGCTTCTTCCATCCGCAATCGGATCTGAGAATGGAGATCGATCAGCTGATGAAATATTCCTCTGTATTTTTCTCTTTCGGTCTGCAACGATGTATATAATGCATTTCGGTACACACTGTAGTTATTGTAATTTATAGCTGTGTTATTCTGTAATTGAATGCACTCTTATCGCATGACGACAAAAGCACGTGACACGCATTCAGGATCAGTTCCTGAAAATTGGAGAGTGGCTAATGTTGTCCCACATTTCAAGAAGGGAGGGAAGGAGAAAACGGAGAACTATCGCCCTGTTAGCCTAACGTCAGTCGTGGGGAAGATGCTTGAGTCCATTATTAAGGACGAAATAGTGCACATCTAGATGGCAGAAATAGGATTAGGCCGAGCCAGCATGGATTTACCAAGGGCAAATCATGCTTGACTAATCTGGTTGGAGTTTTTTGAGGGTGTAACAAGGATGTTAGACGAGGGTAAGCCAGTGGATGTTGTGTACCTAGATTATCAGAAGGCATTCGATAACGTGCCACATAGGAGATTATTGAGTAAAATCAGAGTTCATGGCATGTGGGGCAGTGTTTCAACATGGATAGAAAACTGGTTGGCAGATAGAAAGCAAAGGGTAGCAGTGAATGGGTGTTTCTCGGACTGGCTGGAGGTGACTAGTGGGGTACCACAGGGCTCTGCATTGGGACCACAGCTCTTTAGGATTTATATCAATGATTTAGATGAGGGCATTGAAAACTATATCAGCAAGTTTGCTGACGATACTAAACTGGGTGGCAGTGTGACATGCGAAGAGGACGTTAGGAGAATACAGGGAGACTTGGATAGGCTGAGTTAGTGGGCAGATACTTGGCAGATGTCATTCAATGTGAAGTTATCCACTTTGGAAGCAGGAACAAGAGGGCAGAGTATTGTCTGAACGGTGTAGGGTTAGGTAAGGGAGAAATGCAAAGAGACCTAGGAGTCCTAGTTCACCAGTCAATGAAGGTGAATGAGCAAGTGCAACAGGCAGTGAAGAGGGCAAATGGAATGTTGGCCTTTGTTACAAGGGGAATTGAATACAAGAGCAAGCATGTCCTTTTGCATTTGTACAGGGCCCTGGTGAGACCACACCTGGAATATTGTGTACAGTTTCGGTTTCCAGGTTTAAGGAAGGACATACTGGCAATTGAGGAAGTGCAGCGTAGATTCACTAGGTTGATTCCTGGGATGGCAGGGCTGTCTTACGCAGAGAGATTGGAGAGATTGGGCTTGTACACGCTGGAATTGAGGAGATTGAGAGGGGATCTGATTGAAACGTTTAAGATAATTAAAGGATTTGATAGGATTGAGGCAGGAAATATGTTCCAGATGTTGGGAGAGTCCAGTACCAGAGGGCATGGATTGAGAATAAGAGGTCAGTTATTTAAAACAGAGTTGAGGAAGAGCTTCTTCACCCAGAGAGTTGTGGAGGTGTGGAATGCACTGCCTCGGAAGACGGTGGAGGCCAATTCTCTGGATGCTTTCAAGAAGGAGCTGGATAGATATCTGATGGATAGGGGAATCAAGGGTTATGGGGACAAGGCAGGGACTGGGTATTGATAGTGAATGATCAGCCATGATCTCAGAATGGTGGTGCAGACTCGAGGGGCCAAATGGTCTACTTCTGCACCTATTGTCTATTGTCTGTCTGACTGCAGCTGTGACAGACGGAATGACCTGAATGACGGGACCTTTGAGGACGACGTTGCTTTCTTGAGGAGACGCCTCCTGAGGCTGGCATGAAGGAGCTCAAGAACGAAATTAGGAGAGCCGGAAGGGGCCATGAGAAGGTCTAGATGTACAGGATTAAGGAAAACCCCAAGGCCTTCTACAAGTATGTGAAGGGTGAGGGGATAGGAAGTGAGAGAATAGGACCAAACAAGTGTGACAATGGAAAAGAGTGCATAGAACCGGGGGAGATAGCGGAGGTACTTGATGAGTACTTCGCTTCAGTATTCACAACGAAATAAGGATCTTGGCGATTGTATGGATAACCTATAGCGGACTGAACAGCCTGAGTATGTATATATTAAGGAAATGGATGTGCTGGAGCTTTTGGTAAGCATCAAGTTGGAGAAGCCACCGGCTCTTGTTAAAAGCCGACAGCAGCAACGCTCCCGAAATCAACCAACGCCACATCGACGATTGCACAGTTGCTGCTTCCCGCACTCGTGCAGAGCTCGTCGATTTATTCAACTTTACCTCCGACTTCCACCCTGCCCTCAAACCTACCCGGTCCAGTTCCGACTCCTCTCTTCCCTTCTGCATCTCTGCCTCCACCTCGGAGGACAGTCTATCCACTGGAATATTTAATAAACCTCCAGACTCACAGCAGTCCGGACGGTACCTCTTTCCACCCTGTTACTTGTGAATAATGCCACCCCTTCTTTCAGCTCCTCCGTCCCCTCTGTATCTGCTCTCAGGCTGAGGCTTTTCATCCCAGAGCAACTGAGATGTCCTTCTTCTTCAAAGAAAGGGGCTTCCGCTCCCCCAACATGAACGCTGCCTCACCCGCATCTCTTCCATTTCACACACATCTGCCCTTACACCACCCTCCCGCCGCCCCATCACGGAGAGTGTTCCTCTTGTGTTCACTTACCGCACCACAATACACACTCTGCACATAATTGTACATAACTTCCACCACCTTCAACAGGATCCCACTGCCGCGCACATCTTTCCATCCTCATGCAACTCTCGACCATTTCTGCTTTCTGCAGGGATGACTCCCAATGTGACTTCCCTGTCCCGCCTTACTGATCTTCCTCCTGACATTTATCATGGCACCTAGAACAAGCGCAACATCTGCCCTTACATCCCCTCCCTCAGGGCCCAGACAGTCCTTCCAGGTGCGGAAGAACTTCACCTGCGGGTCTGTTGTGGTCATCTACTGTATCCGGTCGTTGAGAGCTCCTATATATCAGTGAGACCCAATGTAGATCGGAAGGCCCCTCCCCCTCGTCGAGCACCTGCCGCGAAAAGCGCTGGCCTCCCCTTTCGATTCTACTTCCCGTTCCCATTCTGTCAAGCCAGTCCGTGGCCTCCTCTACAGCCAAGACGGCGACACACAGGTTCGAGTACTGACACCTTGTATTCCGTCAGGGTAGCCTCCAATATCCTGGCATGAACATCGATTTCTCTAATGGCTGGTCATTGCCCACACTCACCCCCACATCCTCTTCACCATTCCGCATTCATGTCTCCCTTTCACAAGTTCTCTTCTCACCTGATCATCCGCACCCTCTGGTGCACTTCCCTAACCAATCCCACCTCCCCCCACCCCACATTCTTCCCTTTTTTCTATGGACTTCATTCTGATTCAACCTTCTCCAGACATTCATTTCTTTCACCAATCAACATCCCAGCTCTTTGTTTCACCACTCCCTCTCTTCCTGTTGCATCTATCAACTGCCGCTTTAACTTTTTCCTCCCCTGCCGCAGTGTTTTAATCTGACTCCTCCCCTTCCTTTCCGGTACCGATGAAGGGTCTCAGCCCGAAAAACAATGATTGTTCACTCTTTTCCGTAGATGCTGCCTGACCTGCTTAGATACTCTAGCATTTTGTGTGCGTTGCTTTGGATTTCCAGTATCTGCAGACTCTCTGGTGTTTGGTATATCTGTCCGAATTTATTTACCCGCGCCTCCACGGAGCCGACAAAAAGGCAGACATAGCTGGGCCGCCTTGCGAGTGCTCATGGGTACACCTTTTGTTGTAAGGAAGTGGGAGGATCTAAAGGAGAAATGATTGAGAGTGAGGACAAGCTCCGCCAGTCGGAGGAGAGTGATGGTGGAATGCAACTCGTTGGTCTGGTGTCCAAATAGAAATGGGGAGCTTTAGGAACTTCCTTGTGAGGGATGGGGGTGTATAGGGACTGGGCATCGATGGTATACATAATATGATATGGATCAGTGCACCAGACAACATTGAGATGAACCAAAGCGTGTGAGCTGTCATGGATGTGTATAGGAAGGGAATGAACTACGGGGATGAAACTGAGTCAGTGTATACAGATATGAGATCAGCGGGGCGGAACTAGCTGTAACAATGGGTCTACCTGAACAGGCAGGATTGTGGGTCTTAAGTACGAGTTCGAAACTGGAGATGCCGGGTGCGGGAACTATGAAGGAGTTGCAGTGGAAGTTGATCCCCAGAGCTAATAAGGTCAGTGCTGGTGTGGCGGACAATGGCCTGGTGCTCCGCGGTGGGGTCCTGGTGGAGGGGTAAGCTGGACAAGATGTCTGAAAGCTGTCGCTGGGCTTCCGTAAGGTAGATTTGTCTGAACGAAAATTAATATGCCTGAATTTTAAAGCAATTATCAAGATCTGATCGCGCCTAATATTAGAGGTGAATTCCTAGGGGCGAGCAAAATCATATCTGATCCGTACACTGGGGCTTCGGTGTTTGCTAAAACTAAATAGCTTCAGCCAGACAGAAAAATAGAGACAATAAGTCTCCCAGCAACGTGCTGATACAGTCGGCAAAGCAGAAATTTAACTAAGGGAAATCTCCAAACATCAGAGAAAGAGAATGGATGTAGGGATTGGCAGACTCGGCCAGGTCATTCCAAAGGTATAGATAATGGGCATTTCCAAAATGGATCTGTGTGTTTGTAATACCGGATATTAGGGGGATTTAATGTGCAAGGTAAAATACATTTTACAGAAGAGAAATTACCTGAGCAATCTAATCTATAATAGAAAAATAAATGTTTTTCTTCTGAAATAACAGAAAGACAGAACTGCTGGGAGAAGTAACGTTTTCAGGGAGTTCAGTTCATCAATATGCTTGTAGAGCAGGTCTGATTATATTTCGGAATTGATTAATTATTTGACCCTTTCAACTGAGCGGTACAGGCTTCAAAAGTATTTCAAAATTAACACAGCTGTGGAAAGCAGAACTTTCACGTGCTCTCTGAATCTGGTCTGGGTCACTCCGTAGATAAAAGTATTCGTGCATCTGCTGAAATTCTGAATCACAGAACCCCAAAACGGTGCATGAAAAAGTCGGATAGACATTTCCAGGTCTGTGAGGAGGCATCGATGAGAATGAAGACCAGAGTTGTTGTCGCCCAACACAGAAGGAAACTCGCCGACAGGCTGAAGAGCAGAAAGATGGATTGTCTCCGACTCTCCATCTCCGGATCTCTCTGTTTCCCGCAATGTCCCCGTCCCTTCAGTCCCCTGCGGACTCTGCTCGCCGCCAGTATCTGTCTGACGGTCAGAGCATTGCGGGTCAAAATGAGGAAGAAGAAGTAGCGGATTCAACAGACGGTCCACCCAATAAAACCCCTCAAACGATGGCGAGAAAGGCACAGCAGGTCTACTGAAACAAATCCAATTACCCCTCACCAACAACGCTATTCTTTCCATATACATGAAATAAAATGGTATGTTTTTAAAAAAGAAACCGAGAGATAGTGCGCCCATCACCATACCCGCAATTCTGGGGGTGCAGTATTTTGCTTTAAAAGTAGGCGAGCAAATGGCCACAAAGCGATCGAAAGTGAAAGCGACAGTAAACCACACGGAACAGTCAACGGCCACGTGACACAGGACGTAGTGGACAAGGCAGAACGGAGCGTTGTCCAGGACTCCGTAATTAAATCGGTATGCTCGACCCATCTGGTAGAACAGGACTTCGATAATCACCACCATTAGATCCGCCGCAGCCATCGCCACCAGGTACCGCGTGACGCATTTGGAGAGACCGCAGTTTCCTCAGCTGAGAATGATGATCGCCACAAGGTTAACTGCAGTGACAAAAAAGACCAAAAATTAGAATTTTAAAAAATCTAACACATTTTACGTGGAGATACAGCCATGATCTGTTCCCTTGAAGTAAAATCCGTTGTTCATCTCTGCTGGACATTATCAGTGGAAGTAAAGAATACCCGTGTTTTTGCGGTTTGTTTGAAAGCCTGACTGCAGCACAAAGCGCTTTACAGGAGCACCTGCTGCATTGTCTCCTCACGTTCACCGATGCAGCAGCGATGAGTAGAGTCCAAGAATGATAGATCACAGAAACGCTCCCTTCGGCCCATATCTCCATGCCGACCGGCACGGCCATCTGAGCTGATCGCGTTCGTTCGCGTTTGGATCACATCTCTCTAAGGCTTTCGCATTTCTCAAACTGTCCAGGTGTATTTTAAATATTGTTAACGACTCTGTATCGCCCATTTCCTTTGTCAGGCTGTTCAAAACACAGTGACTTCTGTTTGAGAAAACGTCGCTCGGAATCCAGCTACATTTCTACCCTCTGATCTTAAGTCTACACCCTCTTGTTCACGATTGCCCAACCACACGGAGATGAATGTCTGTATCAATACATTATCGTGGCTTTATGCATCTTTAATAAGCCATCCGCCAATTGCCTGCCTCAAAGAATAAAATGCCACTCGGCCGAACCTTTCCCTGTAACTCAAGCCCTGGAGTTCCGGCAGCATCTTTGTAAATATTCTTTACATTCCGTTCAGCGTACAACTGCCTTTCCTATAACAGGGCGACCAAGACTGTTCACAGAACTGCAAGCGCGGTATCTCCATGGAGAGAGGTAGTGTAATTGAAGTGCGCGTCTACGCTTCTTTCTAGAGGCTTTAGTTATTATTCGATTGCAAGGTCAGATTCTGAAACCAAGATCTCGCACCCCAGCAACCTTCGGGGACAAACCTTTGCTCTGAGCAGAACCTTGTTACCCGGTCTTAAAAGTGCTCGGCACTTGTAATGTTTTTCTTATATTTGGAATATCCATGTCAAACAATGATAAAACACAACACAAAACAGGTAAAGGCTGTCAGGCAGTCACCCCTGACAGGGAGTGTGCCAACGTGAAATGTTCTGACTGAACGGCGTTGGTGGTTTCTGTCTTTATTGTGACCATTTTTGACAGTGTTGCAACCTGAAATAATGACAACACAAATAGGTTGAAGCTCTAAAATGTTTCAATGTAAATGTGGTACGTTTAGTATTTAGCACATTTATGGATTATATTCAGTAATACAGTTAATTTCACGGTATTTCATAATTATATTAACAATGATTTCAAAAAAAATATTTACAGAGTGACCCATTTCAGTTCTGGTGCAGCTGCGTACCCGCACATCTGCGAGGGAACAGTGCTGATACCAAAAAAACATAGATCAAAATTTGAGACTGGAAAAACTTGGGAATTATCAAAGAGTAGAAAATGGATCGTCCTTCAATTGAACAGCGCTGGGAGGGGAAAATAGAAGGGGGAAATGAGTTTACCTTTCAGAAAGATGGAAGAGAAATTTTTGGAGGAAATTGGTAAATTTGCACTTGGGCGCTCAGCCGCTGGAAGATGCGTGCGGGAGTGTTTGAGGAGCGACAAGAGTCTCTGGATCACAGCCGTGGCGGCGCACCGCTTATGGTGAAATGGAATCCCACCGCACGGAATCCCTGTCTTTAGACGAGTCTCTTTCACCCTTCCCTAACAAGCCGGCCTCGGTGACGAAGCACACGACACTACTGAATTGCTGTAAAGCCTCATTTGTTTCATAAATGTCCTATAGGGATGGAGAACATTCGCCTTTATCTGGATTTTATGTGACTGTAGACCCAAGAATGCTGTGGTTTGTTCCATTAATCATCATTTGATCGTGAAAATTAGAGAGACCGTAATAATATCAGTATTGTCTGCGATGCTCACTTCCCCTGAACCTGAATTAGAAAAGGGAACAGAATTTCACAAGTTGAAATCAAAGCTATTTACTGTGAGTTTAAACGCCAATCTACTGCTCACGTGACAGGGTTGGAAGGAATGAGGTCCGCTAATGACGGGAGGCTTTGCTGGACATGGGTTGTTTGTGTGGGGTCTGTACAGTTCTAGGTCTCACGTCACAAATGAGAAGATTACAGGCAGTTCCACTGGCAAGACCAGGTTAAAATATTAACAGGACAGGAGATTGAGAGGAACGAGACAGCGTTTTAGGAATTTTTAATAAACACCGATTAAAATCAAATCAGCAGTAGCTGAGAGCGGCGGGACGTATGTTTCTGTATAAGTAACGAAAGGCACTTACCCGGGATACCGACAATTATAATCACTGTGTAACAAATAGCCCTCTCTTCAAGCATTGTTAATCCAAGGCTGTTAGTATTTGCAATTCTTTTCGGAATATTTCCAATTTCTAAATATCATAAAAGTTGTAAATAGCCATTAAGTAAACTCAAACAGCTATAACAACGCCCAGAGAGGAAATTTCTTTTACGCCTGCAGACGAAAACTCTTCACCGATCACACGTTGTTGAGAGTCCACCGCGTCTGGATGTTTCCGTCCTCAATGTAGCTGAAGCACAGAATGACATTCTTTTATAGAATAATAGGTTACTAATGATGAAAACAACTTGAACATTACTACTATTTAATACTAATAATTACTACTAATTAGTATTTATTTCTCTGTTTTAGCGAACCGTAATGCCAATGGGGAAATAATACGCCTTATTTCATTGAACTGAAAACAACACCAGTCTTGTAGTCTGAAGGGACGGCTAACGCTGGGACCACATCACCTTTGCCCAGTAATTCGTTTTATTGCACATGTTAAATACAGCAAAATAATACAGAAAGACGTGGCAAAAGTAAAGGCAAACAAAATGAGGTAACAGT
Source organism: Hypanus sabinus (assembly GCF_030144855.1). Lineage (NCBI taxonomy): Eukaryota > Metazoa > Chordata > Chondrichthyes > Myliobatiformes > Dasyatidae > Hypanus > Hypanus sabinus. The sequence goes on along the minus strand of NW_026781262.1, from coordinate 121,207 downwards.
AAATTTCACTTTTGCCCAGTAACAAGCCTTATTGCATTTCGTTGTAGCTGTCGTCCCTTTCATCGGTGAAGACACAGCGGATGTAGGAACTGTTTCCAGCGCCACCTCTCTGTGGGAGTGGGGAAGATGTTGTGCAGTGGTGCATTGGAGCCACCCGGTGGTCTGTGTGTCCGTATGTGTTGCTATTGGAGTGGCTGTGAAGCTGGTATTGTGGCGAAGAAAAGTACTCGGGGTGAGCCATCATATTACTCATCATTGCAAATCCCTCTGTAACAGAGTTAGTCAGTTTTTCAATGTTCGTCAACAGTCGGGTCATACTATCCGTGAACTCCCTGTCTGTTGCCTCCATATGCTCCAGTGTTTGCTTTTTTTAACTCCTCCTGCGCGTAGCCAACAACTGTCAGTCGTTTGGCAATTTCCTTTCAGGTTTTTCTAGTCTCACCAACGCGCACCAAATCCTTCATGGCGAGGTTCGACACCAAACATGTCGCTTGATTATGTAAATGAGTCCGACGCATGCCCAGTAGGAGGAGATTCGCCCAAATAAACATTTTAATGTGGACGGAGGTACTTTCAAAAACGCCTGGTGTGGACGCGTATCGTTTTTACACGAAACCGGCGTTTTCAAAATTATCCGGTATAATGTGGACGAAGCTTCTGATTCACTTACTTTGCTCCGGTGACCTTTTCCTGGATATGATACATTGACATCAATATTTTGTTTTTTGGCGCAATCCCTCATTGTTTGCACTGTCACCGAGTCAGTTGCAAACACAGATGTTGGCAAGTATGCGGTGCGAAATGCAAACCAATTACCCCAGCATTACAGACATTATCCGCTGCTGTAACAGAGAGAGAGAAAAATAGTAAGCATTGTATCAACATCGGTGTAAATGCAAATAGCTGCCAGTAAAGATATTACTGAGTCACCAGGTTGGATTTCAGAAAGAAATTGATTCAGGGAAAAAGTGCGTATTAGCTGCTAAAGTTACGTATGTAAGTCTGTTCCTCTAATATATCTTATAACGTATCTGTTTAAAATTTCCTACTCGTTCTGTGGATTTTGAAACGGTGAAGTAACGGACAAAGCAAATGATGAATCCACACGAGGAACAGTGAGATGCTGAACAACTGTGGCGCGCAATTCGCTGTTGGAATACAATGGGCTCATAAGGCTGCCATTCACTGTCCTGTTGGTTACAAGCACAACCATCCACACCTTTCCCCCTGGTGGGAATACCGGCATAATTTAACAGAATACTTTCCGCCCTCTATAGATTCCAAACCGATTCTTTTCATGGTCGAACGTAAAAATGCCCGTGTTCTTGGCGTTACCTTCGCGGTGCCGTGCAGAAATAAATGCAGGACCGACAGGTAGTGCCACACCATCACACAAAGCAATATTAAAAGCCATTAATAGCAAACACACAGGCAAATGAATGTCAGCACATGTATTAAATTCTTTGTCGATCTCCCAGTTCATGACTTTCTCCTCCCAGTCGGAACGCGTTGAACACGATATTTCACGGTGGAGTCAGAATATCGATTAAAGGAGTGAAGAAACAAAAGCGACATTGAAACAGCTGCAAGGCTATGTTGTAGAAACAAGGATTATTCAGAGCAGAATGAAAGAAAAAGAACAAAAAATTGGCAGAACAGTGTCATAGGCCAGTCTTCCAGAGAGAGGAAAGGATTGAGCATGCAGTTGGCTACAAGGTGAAAATGAAGAGAGGGTTACAGTGCTACAGTGTGAGAGTGTGGTTGTCATTTTGTATCTGTCAGTCTCTGCTACACTGTAAGAATGTGGGGTTCATTCTGTATCTGTCAGTCTCTGCTACAGTGTGAGTGTGTGGGTTTCATTCAGTGTTTGTCAGTCTCTGCTACAGTGTGAGAGTGTAGGTTTCATTCTGTATCTGTCAGTCTCTGTTACAGTGTGAGACTGGGTTTCATTCTCTATCGGTCAGTCTCTGTTACAGTGTGAGAGTGTGGGTTTCATTTTCAATTTGTCTGCCTCGGCTCCACTGTTAAGTTTGCCGTCTCAGTCCTTTACCTGTGAGACTCTGATTCAGTCTAAGCGAGAGTATTTTTTCTCATTCTTTCCCGCTGTTCCGCGAACCCTGTAAATACTCTTAAAATACACTTTGTATTTCCTGAGCTATTGTTAGAACACGAGTTGCTTATAATTGTGAGATGGACCGTGCACCAATGAATTATGACGGCTGTATCCAACAGGACATTCAGCATCGTAGAGTCATATGGCAAACAGACTATTCGTTACTGAACCACTTAGAGCCAATTGAGCAGCACGTGATCTGTCTGTGGTTTGGCAAACCAACCTCTTAATTGTTTAATGAAAATAATCAAATTAAGTAAATACATTAATTTATATAAATAAGTGAGTAATTAAATTAATAATTTGATTGAAGTAAGACCAACCGAGGTAGAGCGTTTCATGTTCCAGCATCATTTGTATGAATACATTTCTTCTCAGCAAATCCAAATTGTTACCTTCACCGTGTATCTGCTCTCTTATGTTTGCCGATTCTGTCACATTTTCCTCAATGTGCACTAGACCATGAATCTATTCGAGTTATGTCCACCTCATAAATAATATAATATTCATTTCGGATTTCTTCTGATAACTTCATACTTGTCTGCAAATGCCATGAACTTTCCATTGCTAAACGTCTGTCTCCGTTGTTCTGTGCAGCACTGAGAGAGTTTCTGAAAAGGAATGCGAGGGAAGGTCAAGCTTCACATTTGGAATAATCCAAGTTCCACATTGCAACATCCGGTTCATTGATGACGTCCTGAGAATTTGGCGTCACTGGTTACGTCACAGCTCAGCCGGGAATGTTCCGCTCGTCAGGGACAGGGTGGACGGAAGAGAAGGCTCCTGTGTTGCAAGACACCGTGTCCTATATGACATAGTGCTGAAGAACGAGATGAATGGAGGAGAATAGATAGCTGATAATTAATAGATTGATATTACAATCTGAACACGTCAGCTGGAGATGTTGGGATCCTGGGAACAGTAGAGAACAGGAACAAGCCCTTTGACTCCCTACTTCTGCGCTGAACAAGGTACCTAATGAGATTAAACTCTGATGACTGTACATGGCCCGTCTCCCTTCATTCACTGCATACTCATGTGCTTTGACTGAATATTTACCGTTACGGGAAGCTAGAGGTTATATATCAAAAGATGGCAAACCTGTACCATCAGCTCCCATGTTGAGGTAAATATTTGAGGAGGGAAGTGGAAACACTTATGAATTAAACAAGAAGGTTAAGGCTCATTTACAGACTTCCCCGGAAGGGAGCAGGAAGACTGGTGGGTTCGGCAAACCAGAATCAATCTGCGTGGTGAAAGGGAATCCAGATGTAGAGCTAGGGATGACGGAGAAACCAGCAAACTGTACAGATATGGACTTAGTCATGACTCATTAACAGGGTCAGGAATTAGCAAAGATACAAAGAGGCGAAGATTCTGAAGAGTTTGGGAAGTATCGAGGGATACAGGCACGGAATCGGGTTGTACTTAATAATAGCAAATTTGTGGTGCCAAAATGGCGAAAAAAAATCAGGTGAGGTACTGGCACCATGACATTTGTGGGCATCAAGGATCAGAGAGAACTATGGAACAGTTGAAGAAACTGTGTTGGTGGCCGAAATTGCGATGAGATGTACAATATTATTATAAGAATTGTTTGATTTGTGCTCAGTGGTAAATCGGCTAGGGAAGCAGTTTTGAGACACCTCCCGTAGAAGGACCATGTGTTAATCTGCAGGTTTATTTTGTTGCTTCTTCACCTCCATCGCCTGGAGGACTGAAATAAATCCACGAGATAGTGGTAGCGGTCAACAAGTGGATAGAAGTTTCCACAACTAGATCATGAAAACTGCTGATGTTACAGCCAGGATTTTGTCCGAGAGAGTTTTTCCCCGTTGGGGACTGCCATGGACCCTAGAATCAGCTCATGGTCCCCGCTACACTGCAGAGGTGACATGAAATATAATGAAACTGTTTGGGGTAAAACGAAAGTTCCATATTCTCTAACGAGCACAATACTGCGCGATTGTTGAACGGATGAACTGGACTTTAAAGACAATGTTGTCTAAAACGGCGAAACGGCTCCTGGGTAAGTGTCTTACACTATGTTCTTATGATAGTCCTCGTCATAGAAGCATCCCCTCCTGCATTTGCACGTTATAAGCTGACAATTCGTAGAACAATGAAAGTGTTAGTATTCCTGTTTGTCTAGACTTATCACAGACTGAGTATGATGGCATTGGAAAGGACAAATGCAAGCAGCAATTAATTGAACCTATTAAGGAGGCCCATTATGATGCCGCCCATAATACGTGACGGAAAAAAACGGCAAAGCAAAGTTTGTTTCAAGGTGCAAGCAAAACCGCGGGCGTTGGAAATAGGATAGAAGGTTCTGATGACATTGCACCAGCAGAGCCCCTTTACACCTTCCAGATTTGTCGGCAGCGATCCAGTCCATCAGCATATCGAATCCAGACCGCTCCAAATAAGATCGGAGGGTTGTGACTAGTGGTCTCCCACAAGGATCCGTTCTTGGACCTCTACTTTTCATGATTTTAACTAACGAGCTGGATGTGGGGGTAAAAAGTTGGGTTGGCAAGTTTGCAGACGACAAAAAGGTTGGTGGTGTTGTAGAAAGTACAGAGGATTGTCGAAGATTGCAGAGAGACATTGATAGGATGCTGAAGCGGGCTGAGAAGTGGCAGACGGAGTTCAGACCGGAGAAGTGTGAGGTGGTACACTTTGGAAGGACGACCTCCAAAGCAGAGTACAAAATAAATGGCAAAATGCTTGGCAGTGTGGAGGAACAGAGGGATCTGGGAATACATGTCCACAGATCTCTGAAATTTGCCAGACTGGTAGATAGGGTAGTTGAGAAAGCTTATGGGGTGTTAGCTTCATAACTCGAGGGATTGAGTTTAATGGATGGGATGCAATGATGCATCTCTATAAAACTCTAGTTAGGCCACACTTGGAGTACTGTGTCCAGTTCTGGTCGCCTCAATATAGGACCGATGTGGAAGCATTGGAAAGGGTACAGAGGAGATTTAGCAGGATGCTGCATGGTTTAGAGAGTATGGATTATGATAAGTGATTAAGGGAGCTAGGGCTTTACGCTTTGGAGAGAAGGAGGATGAGAAGAGACTTGATAGACGTGCACAAGATATTAAGAGGAATAGATAAAGTGGACAGCCAGCGCCTCTTCCCCAGGGAACCACGGCTCAGTACAAGAGGACATAGCTTTAAGGTAAGGAGAAGAAAGTTCAAGGGGGATATTAGAGGAAGGTTTTTCACTCAGAGAGTGGTTGGTATGTCGAATGCACTGCCTGAGTCAGTGGCGGAGGCAGATACACTAGTGAAGTTGAAGAGATTACTAGACAGGTATATGGAGGAATTTAAGTTGGGTGGTTATATGGGAGGCAGGGTTTGACGGTCAGCATAACTGTGGGCCCAAGGGCCTGTAATGTGCTGTGTATTCTATGTTCTATGTAATGGCAAATAATAGCACAGTGTGGAAACCTGCAGATTGTTTACAGATTTCACTTGCTACTTTTGTTCAGAGAGAAAGGATGGAAAATAGTGATAGTATTGTGGCAGGTTTGAGAATATCTTTAAAATTAAACAGACTACATCGCTCGTCACGGGTATGTGGTGGTCAAGTCATTCACTGAGAGAGGGCAGGCTCCTGCCAAACGGCCCATGAGTGCGCTGGAAAACATTGCCTTCAAATTGTCCACAGCCCTCGCTAATTTCCAGAGGACACGTTCCATTTTTGGCCACAGGTCTTTGAACGTGTTTGGAGGAATATGGCAGTGTATTTTATTGTAACACATGTCAGCTGTCACTGTGATTTCCATCACTCAAACCGCCCGGAATGACTGGAACGAAAGAAACAAAAGAATGAACGAATATTCCCCTTTAATAAAGAAGTGTTCTCCATTTCACCTGCCAGAACAAACTCCTTCCCTCAGTTTCAGAAGCGAATGTGCTCCGTCAAATGTTACAAAATAAATGGACTTCAAGCTAAAAGCCTACTTTGAAAGCTACGCTGACATTAAAAATATCCTAATTAAATAGCTGAAGCCATGTATCCTGGAAAATAACATGGAAAATTCACATCATATTTTGCTTTAACGAACGAAAAGATGAATGAATATTCCCCGTGAATAGAGAAATGTTCTTCATTGCAGCCGCCAGCTCCTTCCCACAATTTCAGAAGCGAATGTGCGCGATCAAATATTACAAAGTAAACTGACTTCAAGATGAATGCCTGTTTTAAAGCAGCAATGATATAAATTTATGCTACTTAAATAGCTGAAGCCAGGTATCATTGAAAATAATATCCCTTGAGGAGTCAAATTCGGGATACGGGAGAAGTGAGTAAAAATAGCTTAACGTAAGTGTTTGTGCATTTGTTTGCCACTAATGTACCTGACGTGATAGCCACGCTAATTGCCGCAGTGGAATTTCTCTCACCCCAATAAAAGTCCACTAAACCAATCCCCAGTCCATCTGAGCAGCTGAAACGCTCCGTACAACTGAATGCTGTTTCTGACGGAATATGGGATATGCGGCGATTTACTACATCGCGGCCATTTTCTATCCCACACTTGTCGCGGTTGGTGTCCCCGGTAAGATGCCGGAGCTGGTCACTTTATGTATGGTGCCGTCGTTACTCTGCTGCGTTATCCGCACTGTTACTGAGCACAGATACTACCATCGGCTGCAACGTGTTTCCTGAATGTGGATTCAGGCATCTAATGGTTTTATTTCCATTTTCCATACTTCCATAGCGGTGTTTTCTACTTTTGTTAATTAAGTTGGTGCCGATATCGTCACTGTTTCATAATTTCACCTCGAAAGGCTTTCGGAAGTGATGCTGGTCTCTGCTTTTCTAGGCCCGAGTCGCTATCAGTGCAGACACTTCGACCTTATAACAACGTGGCAGCTTATTTAAATGACTGTCCAGTCTATTTTCAACACGTAGGGCCGTTCTTCGGTAAGTCTGTAAATGAGAACTCGTGCTTTATATCTCCTAGACTCCACTATGTCACCGCTACAAACAATCCCCTCAGCTATTTCACCTCTAATAACGGAAGTGGTGTTGTTTACAGGAGCGATCGACTGCTCACCGGTCCGTGAGTCGTGGAACTCGGATGCCTCGCTCTGCACTGTGGGAAGGTCGCCAATCCACTGACACTCACATCCGTCATTGTCCTCCAGCCGGAGTGCAGCGACGGAGACCTCACACACTGCATTCCCGCTTTCCACTTCCAAAGAGACCATCCCTGCATAGATTCGGTAAAATGGGGACAGTCAGCGAACTGACCATATTTCTATTCTGTTTTCAAATTTATTGCAGTTAACTTAACGGCGATTGTGATCCTTTCTCGGGGAAAATGCGGACTGTCGAAATGCATCACCCGTTACCTGGTTGGAATGGCGACAGCGGATCTGATGGTGGTTATCGTTGTTGCTTTAGTGGAGCAGACCAACAATATCTACATTTATTCCAGATCCCTGCTCATCACTCCGGTATGCGCTCTGACACTTGTATTTCGGGTAGTAACGACGGACTGTTCTGTTTGGTTCACGGTCAGTTTTACCTTCGATCGCTTCATCGCAATATGTTGTCGAAAGCTGCGGGAGCGATACTGCACCGAGAGAACAGCAACGGTGGTTATGGTGACCGTGGTTATAGTGAGCTGCGGGAAATGTGCCCCGTTTTACTTTGCCGTTGAACCTTACGTCATCATTGACAACACGCCGTGGCGGTGCACCGCCACATATGAATACGCCACTTTACCCGTGTGGAGAGGATACCAATTACTGCTCAGTATTTTAAAACCATTGCTACCAATCGGATTAATTCTGGTGTTTAACGGGTTAACCGTAAGACATATCGTTGTGGCAAATAGAGTCCGCAGAAAGCTTCGTAACAGCAGCGACAGTCAGAAAGATGCCGAGGTGGAGAAACGCAGAAAATCGATGATTTTGCTGTTCTCTATATCAGCTAATTTCATATTATTTTGGATGCCCTATGTAGCCCATTCCTTAAAATGGCAAAGGCAAAATTATTTTTACGAGAACAGATATTTGAGCTCCCCCGTATACATCCTCCAACAATCTGGGTACATTTTGCAAATCCTCAGCATATGCACCAATACCTGCATCTATACACTGACACAGAGGAAATTCAGAGAAGAGCTGAGGAATGGAATGAAGTATGTGTTTACATTAAATGGCCATCTGTGTTGATAACGCCCGTGTCTAACGGCAATTCAGTGGAGTTTTCAAATAAAGCCATTTTACAATGAACAAGTTTGGCAAATATGTCATAGATTCAAATAATCATATGCCTTGTCATCCGGAAATTGCAGAATTGGCGGAAGATTGCTAACCATACATTTCGGGCAGCTAGCTATACAAACGCTCAATGCTGCTGGCGTGATTGTTGCATTGGTTGAAGTATCTTCCAAACTATCACAGATACTCTACTCTCACAAGTGCAGGAATGGCTGGTGGACTTCAGGGCTTTCCGGATTTTAGATGTTGAAGAATTGACAGGGTTGGGTAACAGAGTGTAAAGGGAGTGCGATGGGTAACCAGGGATAGCATCGCAGACCGAGAAAGGGAGGACAACGTGGAGCGTTCGTTTGTTAATAGACTGGGAGACGAACACAGAAACGTGATCTCCCCATTTGGAGCATTCTGTACAGTCGCCCACCAGATCAACCAAATAAGTGCAACGGGAACAGTAAAGAAGCGATCGTAGCGGATATTGCACATCGATCATGTTATTGGCACGGGTATCTGAAACTTCCACAATATTCTTTGGCATCTCCCCAGGGTGAAAGTTTCAGGTAAAGCATAATTTCTCAGTTGTGTCCAGGAAGGATTCATGTCACTATATGAAGACAGGCGGACTAGCGAACAGGCGGACTAGCGACTAGCCATACCGGATGTAATATTAGAAAAAGAAACGTATCAGGTGACAGATCTCTGGGTGGGTCAGCAGTTCAGAGCAATAGGATAGATCTGCCCTCGATCTACTTTGCACATGGATAGGACCAGCGAGCATGGAATCTGTTTCAATGTCAGTCTGAGAATTCTGGTGCTACCTGTCAGGAACTTGGGAACGTACATTGTGAAATGATATAACTATAGAAATATGCAACAGATATGTGGAGATTGTTTAGGAAGACCTGTTATGGGGTTCAGTAAGGACTTGTTTCATTGTCGCAGGACAAGGATAATAGCATAAGAATACCCTGGGTGACAGGAAAGTTGGAACAACTCGTCAAGAGGAAGAATGAAAGGCACTTAAGATCTAGGGAGAAAGGATCAGGTAGGGTTATGGAAGTTCACAATGCAGACAGGGGACTTAGAAAAGACTTAAAAAAGTTAGAAGGGGACTTGAGAAGTCCTTGGCGAGTTGCACTGTGAAGAACAGGAGGAGACTGGAAAGAGTGTGGGCAGATCAGATGTAAAAGAGGAAAACTTGTGTCTGGAGTCCAAGGAGGCGGTGAGGCTCCTCACTGAATACATTGATCAATGTGAACTTAGGGTAAAAAGGCAGATATGCTCGGATACGACGACGCTGAGAAAGAGGATGCGCTAGAAACTTGGAAAACATTATGATAGATGATTCCCCGATGCCGGAAGGGAAATAGTCCAGGTGATTTTGAAAGGGAACAAAGACATTGCTGAGCTTCTAGACAGGATATTTGTGTTTTTCCTGGCCAAGGAAGTAGAACTAGAAGATTAGAGGTTGGCAAATGTTTTTCATCTGTTGAAGCAAGATAATAGGGATACTCGTTGGAAGTATAGACCAGTGAGTCTTTCATCAGTAGTGGGTAAACTATTGTAGAGGATAATTGAAGAGGAAATTTATGAGTATTTGGAGAAACGTAGTCTGGTTACGGAGAGACATCGTGGCTTTGAGGGGTGTGTTGTCCTATATAAGCCAGATTGAATTATTTGTTAAAATGAAATAAAGCAAACAGAAAAATCTGAATAGTCGATGTAGGTGTATTAATTCAGAAAGTCAGGCAGTATGGGATCTAGGTAACCCTGCGTTGACAGAAGGCAGATGATGTAGTAGATAGAGTGAATACTGGCTGGAAGACAGCGGGCAGCCGCGTCCCACTAGGAGTGTGGACATTTCGGGATATTTTACAACGTTTGCACTCTGCAGTTGCAGTGTTCCGAGAAATAGGGCTGAGGGAAATAATCGATTTAATCTGACCACAGAACGCAGCTGGATAATTTATGGAATTAGGGCTGACAAAGTAAGCAAATCGCTGAGCTATTTACTACACCGACACATTATCTAATCTGGCCTGTCATTTACATATTACAGGGCAGATGCTACAATGACCTCAAAGCAATATTTTCCAATGCAGGCCTTCATCTTAAACCCAGTATTTAAAAGGTTTCAGAGCAGCTTCTCATTAAAAGAACCGACCTTCCAGAATGACAATTCAAGTACGCACCAATTTATCCCAATACCCCTGAATCATGCTTTCATCGTATCGGCTGCAGATACGCACAAACCTCGATCCATTTAACCCTGAATCCACATGGCCAGTGTGAATTCCGTGTCTCGCTCTGAAATTAATAATAAATGAAACATACAAAACGACACAAACTAAAAACAGCGAGCAAAGCAAACATCCGGTCTCACAGTTGTCTTCCTTCAACACCATCGCAGGAAATTGGAGAATATAGAATAAACAACTTCCAAAGCAGAAGGCCTGAGCACGTATTCTGTGGAGGAGATGGGAGAGTGAGATGTGGAGACCTGAGGCGAGCATTCCTCAGCACATCATAGAATTTCGGAAATATACGCAGCCTCCGAATTTCACATCATTTCCTGGAAATCACTTCTGGCAAGGAGACATTTTTTTTTTTTTGGTCACGAGTATGATGAAAAAGAAGATTAATTAAATCACCCCCCAAACACAACCTAAAGAAAACACGACTCACATAAAGCCATTTATGACCCTAATCTTTCTCTCTCTCTCTTTCAATTGACATCACTTTTGTCCAAACCGCATGCTGTATTTCAAATCGGCAATGCATTCATATTTTCAAAATATCACAGAAAATAGCATGGTCTTATTTGTTCCACAGTTAACAAACAGCTGTAATGGCAAGCAGACAACATTAAATAAAGCCTTTCGATTCCAGGTCAAAGAGACACAGAAAGTAATACATCGTCCACGAGTTAATATTCAACACAATTAAAATCTCCACAACTCCAGGCATCCAACGACTTCCAAGGCTGCTCACCACCAATTTCTGATCAAGGATAGGATTCGGATTAAATGACCGTTTGTTGTATAGTATCGGGGCGAATGATCCCTATTACCACCTCTGAAGCAACAGATTTGTTTACTGTACTGGGACCACTGTCACACTCACCTCCAACCCGGAACTACTGTCTCTACCGCCTTACCTGTAGTGTGATAATCCCTTCATGATCTCACATCTGCACTTCACTCTTCTCCTGCTATAACCACCCATTTTACTCCGTCTCCATGCTTCAGTGTGTGCAAGGACAGAGGAATCGAACAGTATCAACGTCTTTCTAGATCGGTCGGTGCTGTGAGACACTGAAGTTCTAACCCAGACAGACAGTGAGACAGTTGTAGGAAACCACTGCACAGAGCAAGGATCTTCAGCCCGTCAGGTCCGGGAGAAATTATTTAAACAGCCTACTCCCATCGACCCGCACCCGGTCCATGGCCATCCATTACCCATTCAACCATGTAATCATCCAATCATCTCTTAAACGTTGACATCGGAAACTCAGTTACCATTTACATTGGCAGCACCGTCTACACTCCGACGACCCTCTGGGTGAAGAAGTTTCCCCTCATGTTTCCCTTAAACATTTCACATTTCACCCTTCACCCATGATCTCCAGATGCATTCTAGCCCAATATATGTGGAGAAATCCCGCTTGCATTTACACTCTCTATACTCATAATGTTGTCTACCTTTATCAAATCTCCCATCAGTCTTCTACCTGCTAAGGAATAAAGTGCTGACAAATGTAATCTTTCCTTTTAATTCAAAACATTTAGTCCCGGCAATAGCCGTGTAATATTTTTCTGTATTCTTTCAAACTTATTTACAGCTGTCCTGCAGGTAGTTGAGACAACAGCGCACAATATTCCAAATTAAGCACCAATAAACAACATCAGCACAACATCCTCACTCCTGTACTCAGTACTTTGGTCTGTGAAGGCCAATATGGGAAAAGCTTCCTTTTTTACGACCCTTTGTAACTGCGGACAACTTTCATTGAATTATGGACCTGCATTCCCAGATTCGTTTGTTCTATCGTACTCCTCAGTGCCCCATTTCTCATTGTGTCAGACCAACCCTGGCTGGTGTTCCCAAAGTGCCAATTCTAACACTTGTCTGGGCTAAAACCGATCGGCCATTTTTCAGCCCATCTCTCCAGCTGTTCCACATCCGCCTCCTGCTGCGGTAGTATTCCTCGCTGTGGACTACTCCCATAGTGTTGGTGTCATCGGCAAATTTGCTGATCCAGTTAACGACATTATTATCGAGATCGTTGATTTAGATTACAAATAACAACGGACACAGCGACGATTCCTGCGGCACTCCTCTCGGCACTGGCCTCCAATCAGAGACAACCGGCCATTCCCACACTCTCGCTTCCCCAACATTGCCAATGGCGAATCTAATTTACTACCTCATCGTGAAAGCCAAGTGACTGAACCATCCCGAGCATTCTCCCATAAGGAACCATGCAAATTCCTTGCTGAAGTCCCTGTAGACGGCATCCGCTGCCTTGCCGTCAACACCAGTTCTGGTAACATCTTTGTAAAGCTTTGTAAGTTTGGTTAGACATGACCCACTAGGCGCCGGCGACTCCTGACTATCGCTAATGATCTTGGTTGTCCGGATACTTCCCTTCATAGCCCAGGACCAGCGTAGTCTGAACACCGAGGACAATTCCTGATTGCATAATAGTTGACGACTCCATTCTGAGCAAAACTATCATTATCATCCTGTGGCCGGCATTGACATTTACGTCGTATTGTTAAATTATCCTGCAATGTTATCAGGCTTATTGAGGGTAGTTAATTAACAATTAACTACTAAAGAATAATTAATCGACTGGACTTAAATAGTGAGATGCGGTACACTTGATAGAGCACAGAACATAGAATATGACAGCACAGTACAACCCTTCGTCTCACGAGGTTCTGACAGGCTTTCAACTAATTCAGAATGACGCCTCACCACTGCAACAGAATCAGAATTAGAACCAGATTTAATATCACAGGCATACGTCGTCAAATTTGTTAACTTTACGGTAGCAGTACAATTAATCTCCCTCCCGGTGGTAACACTGTGCAGAGCGCGGGACCTGTTGGTGGGCAACTTTAATGATGGACGCCACTGTTACAAGAGTCACCCCCAGTAATAATGATCAGTGAGGATCAGAAAATCTGCATTTGCCAACAAGAAACTTTTATTATTTCAACTAAAAAAACACGTAGGTTCACACACCATCTTCACTCCATGACTCTCCATGAACAGTCAATGAAGAGAAAAGATAATACTCGGGAACGGAGTCGACGCCGGCCAGAGAGACGGGAGAGAGGGACTGGGGAGAAAGGGACGGGGACAGAGACTGGTGAATTAGCGAGAGAAAGGTGAAGTTAGAGAAGTCCGGGAAGTCTAGAGATCTGGCGTGGGAAGAGAGTGGGGGTTGGGGAAAGGTTTTAGATGGGGAGGGAGATCGGAGTCGGGAGTTTGGTGTCGGTAGAAAACGAGAGGGGGATAGTCGGGACAAAGAGACGTGGAGTGGGACTTAGCAGACACCGGGGGCCGAGAGAGTGTCTGGATGAGAAACGGATGGAAGAGGGATAGACTGGAGGGAGAGCGATTGGTTGAGGTAGGTAGAGGGAGAGGTCGGTGTTATGGAGAGACCGGATAGAGAGATTGGGAGAGACGGGTGGGGGGAGAAAGAGACTGGGGAATGTAGAGAGACGACGGCGAGAGTCTGAGAATAGAAGGACGGGTGGAGGAGAGGGAAGAGAGAGAGAGACGGCCGAGATTCTAAGAGAGGAGAAACAGCAGAGGGAGAGGGAAACTGAGTGAGACAGAGTGGGGGCGGGGTAGACTGATAATTCTATGACAGAGCTAGGGTAGAGAGATGAGGCAGAGACTTGGGACGGAGGGACTGAGGGGAGAGTCAGGGAGAGAGACCGGTGAAGCAGAGAGAGATCGACGGGTTTGAGAAAGACGAGCGGGAGGGGGCTGGGAAAGTCGAGAGTTCTGGGGTGAAGAGAAATATCTGGCAATCTGAGTGAGGAGGGAAATTAGAAGAGAACTCGGAAGGGGAGACTCCGAGTCGCGGCTCTGTGATGGATAGGGTAGGATTGACGGCAGGTAGAGAGAGAAACTCGTGGGAGGGTGAGGTGGGAGGGAGAAAACAGGATTGGGGAGACAACCGAGAGAGATAGAGGCGGTTTAGGTACTGTTGGCCGGTGGGGTTGGAGAGACAGGTGAGCAGAGTGAGACGGGAGATTATAAGAGCTGGGGAGGAAAATAGACACGGGAGGTTGAGAGAGAGAGAGAGAGTGTGAGAGAGAGAGAGAGAGAGAGAGAGAGAGAGAGAGAGAGAGAGAGAGAGAGAGAGAGAGAGAGAGAGAGAGAGAGAGAGAGAGAGAGAGAGAGAGAGAGAGAGAGAGAGAGCGAGAGACTGGGGTGAGGTAGCAAAGTGTGAGTGAGATAATGCAGTCCATAATTTCACTGAGCGATTAGAGGTCTTCCCTACCTGCAGGGCATTCTGGGATTACAGTGCTTCCATTCTATAGTCTATCTGAAAAAAGCAACCCAAGCCAGCTCGCTGACCTCCCGCTCCCCTTGCACTTGACCAGCGTCCTTCCCACACCGTATCCGCGATCTCACTTTCCTCAACCCGTCTTCGCGATATTCATCCTCCCTCCCCGTCTCTGTGACCACAAAACACTGCGGCTGTAACGAAAGCGCAGACGAGTATAATGAAACTATTATACTGAGTCATGTTAGTAACGGAATACTCTGGGCAATTTACAGCGTGGGAGCTAGGAACCGAACCAACCCAGAGGCGAAAAATACGGAGACTCGAAATCCCGCGCGAAGACAGCGCCTAGTACGTTCAAGAGGTCCAATCGACAGTTGATGGTTCAACTCTATTTTGCTTAAGGATTTAAATATTTTTAATTTCATTAAAGAACCGATTGCATTTTTCTTTTCAACAAACTCAAAAAGAAATTTCCAGTGGACTTTATGGGATACCTTTTGAGTATATTGTCATGAGTGATGAACAGCTCTGATGGACAATGGGGTGCAGAGTTACCTCCCCCCCCCCCCTCCCGAGAACCAGGAACGATTACTGTTACTATGCTGCTCATGAAAGAGAGAGAGAGACGAAAAACAGGTAAGGACATCAGTGAAGGATAAGAGAGAGAGAGAGAGAGAGACTGCTGATTGAATGCATTGTGACTCTTCCTGGATTATTTTTTCTTTTCGCTGAAAGGACAGTAGATTGCTCGTTAACATTCCTCAGTGGACTGCAGGAGTGGTATGATTTGATGGACACAGTCATTCAGAATTGATGGATAGCTGAGACCCCGTTGGTAGGGATAAAAGACAGGTCTGGAGAGACACCCTTCAGCCACACCAGTGGACCCTGATCAGTGTGGTAAACCTCACGGGAAGGTTGGGGCTGCGGTGAACGAACCAGGAGATCGATCAGTAAAGCTATCAGTGTTACAGCAGTGCCGGTGGGGACTTGTGTGCGTGTCCGCTCATTCCAGAGTGACGAGTCCACCACAGAAGAACGGTCTGGCTGAAGGACAGAGGGGTGATAGCCGAATGACCACAAGGGTGCAACGGAATCAAAAGCCACAGAAAGGTCTGCTTGTTGCTGCAGCTGTTCCAACTCTCTCTCTCAAACGATTACAACACAACAACCATATCTACCTCAGCACTCATGAACTGAACTGAACTTTATACTTTTCTATGACAAACTGATTTACCCCTAGATATCGAAAGATATTATTATTTATTATTATTCCCACACTTTTAGGTTTATTATTGCTAACCTGTGTTATTTGTATATTTGCATTATTGGTATTGTTTTGCTTATGTTACTATTAGTATTACTATTACGATTAGTAAAACTTTTGAATATAGTACCACCAGACTCCAATAGATTCTTCTCTCTCTGCTGGTCTGACCCACAGTTACGCTGTACGTAACAATATATTCGTGCGCAAATTATTTCATACTCGGTCGGATTGGAAAAGAAAACGAATTAATAGCAAAATACGTACATTCATTGTTAAGATTAAAGACATTGATATAAAAATTCTATTACTCCCAATCTGGAGCTTTATAAAGAGAGAATTGAACTTCAGATGCAAAATAGTCTGTCATTAACATCCCCGATTAAAAATCAATTACCTAAAACGAAGAGTTATTTTAGATACATGGTGATAAATTATTTGCTAAGCAATTGATAGCTGCTTTGGTGAAACGTCAGATTAACAAAGTTCGTAGACGGGATGGTATCTTGACGGTTGATCATGATGAAATTAATAAATCTTTTCAAGAATTTGATACCAATTTATACCAATCAGAATTTCCTGATGATTCTACCATATTACTTGAATTACTGAAGTAACTGAATATTCCGGAAGTACCAACTGATGAGCGTTTAGCATCAGATGTACCCATTACTGAAAAGGAAATAAGGAAAACAATTTTATTGACGTATTCTAGTAAAGCACCTGGTCCGAATAGGTATACAGCTGAATTTTAAAAATATTTTTCAGATTTACTTTCTCCCTGGTTATGTATATTTTTTTAAAGATGTTTCTTATTTGTAGGTAAATTATCACAATCCCTTTATGAAGCATCTATTTCTTTAATTGCTAAAAACGACAAAGATCCCACTGAATATGCATCATACAGACCCGTATCTTTCTTGATTGTGGATGGTAAAATCTTTTACAATGTATTAGCGATTAGATTAGTGAAGACATTGCCACTAATTGTGTCCGAGGATCCGACAGGATTTATTAAAAATCATTATTCACATTTAAATGTTAGGAGGTAAATGAACATTGTATACACTACTTCATCTAATACTCCAGAAGGTCTTTTTTCGCTTGACGCCGAGAAGGTGTTTGACAGACTTTAATGGAAATATTTATTTAATATACCTGAAACTTTTAATTTTAACCCCAAATTTACATCTTAGGTAAAATTCAAATATCATACAGCTTTGGCTGCTATATTTACCAATAATCAGAGATCCCCCTTTTTTGTTAAGGCTTTTCCGAGGTCCTAGACAGTGTTGTTCATTGCCCTTACTATTTGATATTGCCCTGGGGCACTTGGCAATCGCTCTTCGTGATTCACCCAATATATTCGTCATTATCCGTGGGAATGGGACGTATAAAGCATCATTATATGCAGATGACCATTGATCATCGGTACGCAGTGCATAACGGAAAAGTAACTCACTTCGTGTAATCCATAGGAGTGGATTTATTCGAATATCCCATGAAACCACGTGTGTGTTAACCCTTGCCTGGGTATGTTGTGTGGCAGCCCCTGGAAGAAGATATTCCTGTGACAGGTCACTTTTGGTGATAATTCTTAGGTGGATGCGGAGCGACTCGACGGGCACGATCCTTGGTGACTGTTATCTCGTTTCAACAGCGCGGGACCTGTGGAATTCTACGTGAATCAGCCTGTCTCTATATTCCACTCTGTATAACAAAACAAAACCCCAGCCTCTCCGCGAAAAGATAAGTCATCTAAAGTTTTACTTCAGTACAGCTCTGTCTCTCCGTACGAAGAAGAGTTTTGTCCGCCGTTTCTTTCTCGATGGTCCGATCCAAGATAAATTCTGTCCGTCGTCTCCTGCCTACCTGCTTTTCCTCCTGATACCCTTTCACATCTGTATCCTGACCAAATCTCCGTTCCTGTGGCCTGCACTTGGGTTCGCTTCATTCGTTGTAACAAGAACATCCTTTGCCTTAACATCTAGACACTTAATCTTTTAAGTCGACTGCAAGTCATATCAACTATCGCCAAGATTCTTTTCCTTCATGTAGTGAATACTGAAGCAAAGTATTCATTAAGTACCTCTGCGACCTCCTGCTGTTCCGTACATACTTTTCCATGCTCACAATTGATTGGTCTTATTCTCTCACATCTTATCCTCTTGGTCTTCACATACTTTTAATCCGGCTTGGGGTTCACCATAATACAGCTCGCAAAAGACTTCTCAGAGCACCTCAGGCTCTCGTAACTTCGTTCCTAATCGCCATTCTGCTGGCATTAAAATCTTCTGGTTCATTATCATTACCTGTTCTTTTGGACATTTCGGAAGCATTTCATTCTCTATCTGTCAATCTGTGCTGTAGTGTGAGATTGCGGGTTTCATTCCGTATTTGTCAGACTCTGTGAGAGTTTGGGTTTCATTCTGTATCTGACGGTCTCTGTTACAGTGTGAGAGTATGGGTTTCATTCTGTATCTGTCAGTCTCTGTTACGTGTGAGAGTGTGGGGTTCATTCTGTATCTGTCAGTCTCTGTTACAGAGTGATAGTGTGGGTTTAATCCCGTATCTGTCAGTCTCTGTTGCAGTGTGAGTGTGGGTTTCACCCTATATCTGTCAGTCTCTGTTGCAGTGTGAGAGTGATGGTTTCATTCGGTATCTGTCAGTCTCTTTTACAGTGTGAGAGTGTGGGTTTCATTCTGTGTCTGTCGGTCTCTGTTACAGTGTGAGAGTGTGGGTTTCATTCTATATCTGTCGGTCTCTGTTACAGTGTGAGAGTGTGGGTTTCATTCTGTATCTCAGTCTCTACTACAATGAGAGATTGTGGGGTTCCTTATGTATCTGTCATTCTCTGCTACAGTGTGAGAATGTGGGTCTCATTCTGTATCTTTCTGTCTGCTCAGTCCAGTACCTGTGAATATCTGACTCAGTGTGAGTCGATGTTTTATTTTCTCCTTCTATCCCTCGGTTCCACCAATCTAGTGAATACTCTTAAAATAGAATCTGTAATCACTGAGCTATTCTTAGAACAAGAGTGTTCTGCAGTTGGATGAAGTTAAAATTGTGAGAGAGAGAATGCACTAATGAATAATGACGGTTGTGTCTTAGGGTCATATGGCAAACAGACCGTTCTGCATGTTATTCTTTGCAAAAGCGCACAACGCAACTGAGCTGAATCTGATCCGTAAACCTCTGTGGTTCGGCAACACAACTTCTGAAAGGTTGAATGAAAATAAACAAAGTAAATACTGTGGCGACCCATTTCCTAGCGTATCCGAACCGACTCACAATTAGATAGCCTACGGGGGTTTGCGAGCACAGAGCTTTGGAGCCTCTGCGCCATGGGGGGCCGGTTGACAGAGGCTTAAAAGTGAGGCTGAAGTTTTCGAATAAAGTTTTTTCCTTCGACTGCAGTTACCGACTCCGTGTCGTAATTTTAACGCTGCGTGTAGCACACCGCTACAATATATTAATTAACTTAAGTAATTAAGTGAGTACTAAATTTCATAAATTGATCGAAATAAAAACCACCAAGAAAGCCTATTGCATGTACAAGCATTATTTAATTGAATGCATTTCTCTCAGCAATTCTAATTTGTTGTCTTCTCCGTGTATTTCTGCACTCTTGCATTTGCTGAATTTGTCACATATTCTTCAATGTGAACCAGAGCGTGGATCTATTCGAGTTATATCCCACTCATAAATAATATAAGAATCTTTTCGATTTTCTTATGACAATTCCGGACTCGTCTGTTATATGCCATGCATTTTGATTGAGATAATTGTAACTACACTGTTCTGTGCTACAATGAGAGAGTTTGTGAGCAGGTTTGCGAAGGAAGCTCAGGTTTGAAGTTTGGAATTATCCAAAGGTCCGCATTGCAGCAGGAGGTTGACATGGCTGGCGGGAGAGCTTGTTCCGGTGTTGCATGACACCGTGCCCTATGTTACCCCCGTCAGTGCAGAAGAACCAGATGAATGTAGGTGAATGAACAGCAGATGATGAATAGACTGACATTAAAATGTGAACACATCACCTGGACATGTTTGGATCATGGAACAGCAGCGAACAGGAACAAGCTCTTTGACTCACTACTCCTGCGCTGAACAACATACCGAATGAGACTAAACTCTGATGTCAGTGCATGATCCATCTCCATTCATTCACAGATGCTCATTTGCTTTTACTGAATATTTAACGTTATGGGAATCTAGAGGTTATATCCCAATCGAAGGCAAACCTTTGTCAACAGTTCCCTTGATGAAGTAAATATTTGAGAAGTCAAGAGAAAACACTGATGGATTAAAAAGGTGGAGGCTCACTTAGAGACATCCCCGGAAGGGAGTAGGAGGGCTAATGAGTTAGCCAAACTAGAATCAAGTTGGATGGTGAAATGGAATCTAGATATAGAGGTAGGAATGACAGAAAAACCAGCAAACTGTACAGTTGTAGACTTAGTCGTGACCCAGCAACAGTACCAGGAGTTAGCAAAGGTACAAACAGGAGAGGACTCTGAAGATTATTGGAAATATCCTTGGATACAGGCACGGATTTGGATTATACTTGATTGTGGTAAATTTGAGGTGAGACATTGTGAAAGAAATCAGATGATGTACTTACACCGTGACATTTGTTGGCATCAAGGAGCAGATAGAGCTATGGAACAGTTGAAGAATCTGTGTTTGTGCCCAAAACTGCGAGGAGATGTACATTATTGAAAGAATTGTTTGATTTGTGAACAGTGATAACCCAGATAAATCGGCAATAGAAGCAGTTTTAAGACCTGCTCCGTAGAAGGTCCATATGTTAATTTGTAGGATTATTTAGTTAGATTTTCACCCCCATGCCCTGGAGGAATCAACTATATCCTCGAGATGGTGGATGCGATCACCAAGTGGAGAGAGGCTTTCCCAACAAGATGATGAAAACGGCCGACTTTACAGCCAGGATTATTTTGGACGGAATTTCCACCCTTTGGGGATTGCAAAGCTCTAGAATCATTCATGTCCTGGCTACTCAGCAGATGTGATACAAATGTAAAACACAGGTTGGTGTCCCTTATCGAACACAACAGAGTGCAATTACTGAATGGATGAGCGGGACTTTAAAGACAATGCTAGCCAAAATAAGGTTTGGTATCCAGGGATAGTTGGCTGGTGGATTCAGAAATGGCGCCCACAGAAGGCAGAGGATAGTTGTGGATGGAGTGTTTTCTCCCTGGAATTCGGTGACCAACGGCGTGCTGCAGAAATCAGTTGAGAGCCTCGGATTTTATGAACGAGTTGGATGAGGAGGAGGAAGGGTGATTTATTGTATTTGCGATTATGTGGAGGATGGCGGAATTATGGATAGTACCGATTACAACAGGACAGTGACAGGACGCAGACCAGCGCTGAGAAGTTACAGGTGTTCAAAGCGGAAAGTTACGGAGTGATTCACGTTGGAAAGATGAATTTGAAGGCGGAGGTGATACGTTATCGAGTTAACCGAGGGCCGCACATTAGTGTGAGTTCCACAATGGAAACAGAGTGATGAGACTCTCTACAATAAGCCGAGGCCCGCTCATCGGTACGAGAACCACAATCGTCACGAAGCGGTTCACTGCAGGAGCAGAAGGAAGTGTGATTGAAAGATGAACTTGAACACATCCGCTGTTCTGCCCATACTCATGGTGACGCTAGAAAGGCAATAAAAAATACAACTTCGTGGCAAATAACAGAACAGCCTGGGAAAGTGCGGATGGTTCACAGATTTCAGTAGCTACTTTTGTTCAAAGAGCGAATGGATGGGAAAGACTGGTAGAATTGTGGCAGATTTGAGAATATTTGTAAAGCTAAATAGAATGCATCGCACGTCACGGGTATGGAGTGGTAAGGTCATTCAGTGGCAGAGGTCAGGTTCCTGCCAAACGGACATTGTGTGCGCTGAAATACACTATCCAAAGCGCTCGCTAATTTCCCGAAGACATGCTCCCTTTTTGATCACAGGTCTCTGGGGAATATCGCTGTGGATCTTTTAAAGTGTTTGGAGGAATATAGCTGCAGTGTATTTAATTGTAACATATGTCAGCTGTCACTGTGATTTCCATCACTGAAACAGTCCAGAATGACTGGAACGAACAAACGAAACGATGAACGAAAGTTCCCCTTTAATAAAGAAGTTTTCTCTATCTTTCATATCAAAACAATCACCTTCGCTTAATTTCGGAAGCGAATGTGCTTCGTCAAATGTTAAAAGCAACACAGATCTAGCAAATACGCTATTTAAACACCTAAACCCAGGTATCATGGAAAATTACATGGACGATTCACATTGTATTTTGTTTGAACGTAAATAGATTGCAATATCACTTGGGGTATCAGATTAATGACAGTGAGATTAAATCGTTTGAAGTAAGTATTTGTGCATTTGGTTGTCACTAATGTCCCTGACGTGATAGCCACACTAATTGCCTCAGTGGAATTGCTTTCTCCTCAATAAAAGTCTGCTAAACCGATCACCAGTCCATCTGAGCAGCTGAAACGCTCCGTACAACTGAACGCTGCTTCTGACGGAATATGGGATATTCGACGATTTACCACATCGCGGCCGTTTTCTATCCCACAATTGTAGCGGTTGGTGTCCCCGGTAAGATGCCGGAGCTTGTTACTTTATGTACGGTGCCGTCGTTACTCTGCTGCGGTATCCGCACTGTTACTGAGCACAGATGCTACCATCGGCTGAAATGTGTTTCCGGAATGGAGGATTCAGGCATCTGATTGTTTTAGTTTCATTTTCGTACTTTGATAGTCGTGAATTATTTTTGTCAATTTCTGAATTGATGCGAGCCTTCCTGAAGTGATGCTGGTCTCTGCTTTTCTAGGTCGGAGTCTCTATCAGTGCAGACACTTCGACCTTATAACAGCATGGCAGATTATTTAAATGACGGTCCAGTCTATTTTCTACACGTAGGTCTGTTCATACAATGTGTAAATGAGAAATTGTGCTTTGTATCTTTTGATTCCACTTTCTCACCGTTGCAAACAATCCCTTCAAATGTTTCTCCCCTAATAATGGGAATGGTTTTGTTTACAATCTTCCATTCACCGGTCCGTGAGTCGTTGAACTCGGATGCCTCGCTCTAAACTGTGGGAAGGTCGCCAATCTACTGACACTCACATCCGTCATTGTCCTCCAGCCGGAGTGCAGCGACCGAGACCGCACACATTGGATTCCCGCTTTCCACTTCTAAACAGACCATATCCATGGATGCATTCAGAGAGTTGCTGTTGACCATATATCTATTCTGCTTTACAATTTCTTAGGTTGATTTACCGGCGACTGTGAGGTTAATTTACCGTTACCTGGCTGGAATGGCCTCAAGGGATCTGATGGTGGTTGTCGTTGTTGCTTTAGCGGAATATCTACATTTATTCAAATTATTTTTCGATTTTTTCCCAATTTGTTGCAGTTAATTTAATGGCGATTTTGATCCTATCTCGGGGAAAATGCGGACTATCCAAATGTATCAGCCGTTACCTGGTTGGAATGGCAACAGCAGATCTGATGGTGATTATCGTTTTTGGTTTAGTGGAACAGACCAACAATATCTACCTTTATTCCAGATCCCTGCTCATCACTCCTGTATGCGCTCTGACACTTGTATTTGTCCAGGTAACGACGGACTGTTCTGTTTGGTTTACGGTCAGTTTTACCTGTGATCGTTTCATCGCAATATGTTGCCAAAAGCTGCGGGAGCGATACTGCACCGAGAGAACAGCAACGGTGGTTATCGTGACCGTGATTATAGTGAGCTTCGGGAGAAGTGTCCCGTTTTACTTTGCCATTGAGCCTTACGTCATCATTGACAACACGCCGTGGCGGTGCACCGGCACATATGAATACGCCACTTTACCCGTGTGGAGAGGATACCAATTAGTGGACAGCATTTTAACACCATTACTACCAATCGGATTAATCCTGGTGTTTAACGGGTTAACCGTAAGGCATATCGTTGTGGCAAATAGAGTCCGCAGAGGGCTTCGGGACAGCAGCGACAATCAGAAAGATGCCGAGGTGGAAAAACGCAGAAAATCGATGATTTTGCTGCTTTCTATATCAGCTAATTTCATATTACTTTGGATGCCCAATGTAGCCCATTCCCTGAAATGGCAAGTGCAAAATTATTTTTACGAGGACAGATATTTGAGTACCCCGGTATACATCCTACAGCAATTTGGGTACATGCTGCAAATGCTCAGCGTGTGCACCAATACTTGTATCTATACACTGACACAGAGGAAATTCAGAGAAGACCTGAGGAATGGAATGAAGTATGTGTTTACATTAAATGGCCACCTGTGTAGATAACACCCTTATCTAATGGCAATTTAGCTGAGTTTTCAAATAAAGCCGTTTTACAATGAGCAGTTTTGACAAATATGTCATTAATTCAAACAATCATATTCCTGGTCATCCGGAAATTGCAGAATTGCCGGAAGATTGTTTGCTTCATACAGTTCAGGTAGGTAGCAATACAAACGCTCAATGCTTCTGGCGTGATTGTTACACTATTTGAAATATGTTCCAAACGATCACAGACACTCGACTGTCAAAGGGCAGGGACGGCTGCACGACCTTCCGGGTTTCAGATGTTTCAAAATAGACAGGGTCGGGTACGGAGTTTAAAGGGAGTGCGATGGGAAAACAGGGATAGTATCGCACCTGCAGAAAGGGAGGACAACGTGGAGCGTTCGTTTGTTAATAGACTGTGAGACGAACACAGAAACGTGATCACCCCATTTGTAGTATTCTGTACAGCCGCCTCTCAGACAAAAAAATCTTCAACGGGAACAGTGAGGAACCGATCGGGAAGCGGGACTTGGTAATTTCCATGTTATTCACATGGGTAACTGAAACTTCCGTAATATTCTTCGGCACCTCCCCAGAGTAAAATATGTAGTCATGGCATAATTTCTCAGTTGTGTCTGGGAAGGATTTATGTCACTATCAGAAGAAAGGCGGGCTAGCGAACAGCTCATACCCGATCTTGTATTGGGAAAAAAAAGTAACGGGTCAGGTGACAGATCTCTCCGCGGTTCAGCATTTCAGAACGATAGGGCAGAACTCCCCGACATTTACCTTGCACAAGTATAGGACCAGGAAGCATGGAATGTATTTAACTGGGGGTCTGCGACGTGTAGTGCTACCTGACAGGAACTTAGGAAATGATGCACTCAGGAAAATACGCGATTGATATAACCATATAACCACATAACAATTACAGCACGGGAAAAGGCCATCTCGGCCCCTCTAGTCCTTACCAAAGCTTACACTCACCTAGTCCCACCTACCTGCACTCAGCCCATAACCCTCCATTCCTTTTCTGTCCATATACCTATCCAATTTTACTTTAATTGAAAATACGGAACTTGCCTCTACCACTTCTACTGGAAGCTTCTTCCACACAGCTACCACTCCCTGAGTAAAGAAATTCCCCCTCGTGTTACCCTTAAACTTTTGCCCCAACTCTCAACTCATTTCCTTTTTTCTGAATCTCCCCTACTATCAATGGAAAAAGCCTATCCACGTCAACTCGATCTATCCCCCTCATTATTTTAAATAGCTCTATAAAGTCCACCCTCAAACGTATACACTGCAAAGAATAAAGACCTAACTTTTTCAATCTTCCCCTGTGACTAAGGAGCTGAAACCCACCTAAAATTCTAGTAAATCTTCTCTGTACTCTCTCTAATTTGCTGATATCTTTCCTATAATTCGGTGACCAGATCTGTGCAGAATATGTGGAGATTGTTTAGGGAGCACTGTCATGGGGTTCACTAAGGGCTTATCTCATTGTCGCAGGGCAATGATAATCGCATAAGGTAACCCTGGGTGACAATAAAGTTGTAACAACTCGTCAAGAGGAAGAAAGAAAGGTACATAAGGTTTAGAGAGAAAGGATCATGTAGGATTATGGAAGGTCACAATACAGACAGGAGATAATTTAATAATAGACTTAGAAGAGTTAGAAGGGGACTTGAGAAGTCCTTGACGAGTTGCACTGTGAAAAACAGGAGGAGACTGGGGAGTGTGTGGGCAGATCAGAGGAAAAAGAGGAAAACTTGTATCTGGAGTCCAAGGAGGCAGTGAAGCTCCTCACTGAATACATTAAGGAATGTGAACACAGCATAAAAAGGCGGATATGCTCGAACATGCCGACGCTGAGAAAGAGGATGTGCTGGAAACTTGGAAAACATTATGATAGATGATTCCACGGCGCCGGAAGGGATATAGTCCATCTGAATTAGGAAGGGAAACGAATACATTGCTGAGATTCTGGATAGGGTATTTGTGTTTTCCCTGGCCAAGGAAGTAAAACTAGAAGATCAGAGGTTGGCAAATATTATTCATTTGTTGAAGCAAGATAATAGGGATACTCGTTGGAACTACAGAGCTGTGAGTCTTTCATCAGTAGTGGGTAAACTATTGAAGAGGATAACTGAAGATGGAATTTATGGGTATTTGGAGAAACGTAGTCTTGCGACGGAGAGGTAACGTGACTCTTTGAGAGGTATGTTGTCCTATATGAGCCAGATTGAATTATTTGTAAAAGTGAAAATAAAACAAACAGAGGAATCTGAATAGTCGGTGTATTAACATCGAGAGTCAGGGACATAGGATCTAGGTAATCCTGTGTTGATTCAGAATTGGCTTCCTAACAGAAGGCACAGAATGTAGTAGATAGAGTGAATACTGGCTGGAAGACAGCGGGCAGCCGCGTCCCGCTAGGAGGATAACTGGGAGGGTAACTGCAGACTCCAAAAGTTGTAAAATTTTAAAACATTTTACAACAATTGGACTCTACAGTTATTGTGCTCCGAGAAATAGTCGACTTAATCTGACCACACAGAGGCAACTGGATGATTTATGGAATCAGGACTGATGATGTAAACAAATCGCCGAGCTATTGACTACAACTCCACATTATCTGAACTGACCTGCCATTCGCATATGACAGGGCAAATGCTACAATGACCTCAAAACAATTCTTTCCAGTTGAGACCTACAACTTAAAACCAGCATTTAAAACTGTTCAGATCAGCTTCTGGTGCTCATTAAAACAACCAGCCTTCCAGAATGACAATTTATCCCAATACCTCTCAATCGTGGTGTTTTGGTATCGGGTGTAGATACGATCAAACCTCGATCCATTTAACCCTGAGTCCACTTAGCTGGTGTGAAATCCGTGTCTCCCTCTGAAATTAATAATAAATGAAATATACAAAACGACCCAAACTAATAACACAGCGAACAAAGCAAATTCCGGTCTCACAATTGTCTTCCTTCAACACCATCGCAGGCAATTGGAGAATACAGAATAAACAATTCCCAAAGCAAAACGCTTCAGCGCGTATTCTAACGAACTTGGGAGAGTGAGATGTGGGGAGCTGAAGGTAGCATACATCAGCACTTCATAGAATTTCGGAAAGATATGCATCCTTCGAATTTCGCATCAGTTCCTGGAAATAACTTCTCGCAAGGTGTCACAAATTTTTGTCACGTGCATAGAGAAGAAAATGATTAATTTAGTCACCCCCCTCCATCACAAACGAAAGAAACACACAACTCACATAAAGCCATTCATGGCCATAATCTTTCTCTTTGTCTTGCATTTGAACTCACTAATGTCCAAACATCGTGCTATATTTTAAAACAGCAATGCATTAACATTTTCAAAATATCGCAGAAAATGACATGCTCTTATGTGTTCAATGGTTAACAAACATCTGTAATTGGAATCATACAACACTTAAACCCTTTCGACTCTCAGAGAAAGAGACACAGAAGGTACCGTATTCTCCACGAGTTAATATTCAACACAATTAAAACATGACGTCCCCACAACTCGAAACCTCCAACGACTTCCAGTATTTCTGGCCTCCAGTTTCTGACCAAGGATAGGATTCGGATTAAGTGAACCCACTGTTGTATAGTATCGAGGCGAAAGATCCCCATTACAACAGATGAAGCAACAGATTTGTTCATGTACTGGGTCCACTGTCACACCCACCTCCAACCCGGAACTACTGTGTTTACCGCCTTACCTGTACTGTGATACTCGTATCATCATTTCACATCGGCTTTTCAATCTTCTTATGCTATAACCATCCATTTTGCACAGTCTCCATGCTTCAATGTGTGAAAGGACAGAGGGATCGAACAGTATCAACGACTTTCTAGATTGATCAATGCTGTGAGACGCTAACGTTCTAACCCAGACATACAGTCAGACAGCCACAGGAAACCACTGCACAGAAACAGGGTCTTCAGCCCGTCAGGCCAGTGCGGAATTATTTACACTGCCTACTCCCATCGACCTGTACCTGGATATGTCCATCCATCTCCCTCTCAGCCATGTGCTTATCCAATCACCTCTTAAACGTTGACGTTGGAATCGCAATCACCATTTGCGTTGATAGCACCGTCTACACTCTGACGACCCCTCTGAGTGAAGAAGTTTCCCCTCATGTTTCCCATAAATATGTCACGTTTCACTCTTCACCTATGATCTCCAGTTGTACTCTCGCCCAGCATCAGTGGAGGAAGGCCGCTTGCATTTACACTCTCACTACGCTTCATAATGTTGTACACCTCGATCAAATCTCCCCTCAGTCTTCCACTCGCTCGGGAATGAAGTGCTAACATATGTCATCTTTCCTTTCTATTCAATATAATTGGTCCCGGCAATAACAGTGTTGTATTTTTCTGTATTCTTTCAAACATTTACATCATTCCTGCAGGCAGTTCAGCCCAACCGCACACAACAGTCCAAATTGTGCCCCATTAAAATTTTAAACAGCATCAATATAACATCCTAACTTGTGTACTGAGTACTTCGGGCCAGGAAGTTAAATGTGGGAAAAGCTTATTCTTTACGACCCTGTCTAACAGCGCGGCAGCTGTCATTGAATTATGGACCTGCATTCCCAGATTCGTTTGTTCTATCGTACTCCTCAGTGTCCTATTTCTCATTGTGTCAGACCAACCCTGGCTGGTCCTCCCAAGTTGCAACATTTAACATTTGCCTGGACTAAATCCTATCGACCATTTTTCAGCCCATCTCTCCAGCTGGTCCAGATCCCGCCTCCTTCTACGGTAGTTTTCCTCGCTGTGGACTAAACCCAGAGTGTTGGTGTTATCGGCAAATTTGCAGATCCAGTTAACGACATTTTTATCGAGATCGTTGACATAGATTACAAATAACAGCGGACACAACAACGCTCCCTGCGGCACTCCTCTCGTCAATGGCCTCCAATCAGAGAGACATCCATCCATTACCACAGTCTAGCATCCCCAACATAGACAATGGCGAATCCAATTTACTACTTCATCGTGAAAGACAAGCGACAGAACCATCTTAAGCATCCACCCATGTGAAATCTTGCAAGTTCCTTGTTGAAGACCTTGTAGACGGCATCCACTGCCTTGCCTACAACACGATTCCTGGTAACTACCTCGTAAAGCTCTGTAAGTTTCGTAAGACGTGACCTACAACGCATTGGCCCATAATGACTATCGCTGATGTTCCTGTTTGTCCAGATGCTTCCCTTCACTCTCCGTGACCAGGATAGTCTGAACACCGAGGACAATTCCTTATTCCATAGTACTTGCCGTGTCCCTTCCGAGCAAAACTATCGATATCATCCTATGGCTGTCACTGATATTAATGGCCTATTGTTAAATGATCCTACAATATTATCAGGCGCATTGAGAGTAGTCTGGAAAGGAAGGCGTCGGAGCTTTAACTAATTAATCGTCTGGAGTTAAATAGTGAGATACGCTACACAAGATAGTGCATAGAACATAGAATATTACAGCACAGTACGGCCCATCGTCTCACGAGGTTCTGACAGACGTTCAACTAAATCAAACTGACACATCCCCACTGCAACTGAATCAGAAGCAGAACTAGATTTCATATCACAGGGATACGTCGTGAAATTTGATCCCTGTACGGAGGCAGTACAATTAATCTCCGCCCCCCCCCCCCCCGATGGTCACACTGTATGGAGGACGTATCCTGTTGGTGGGCAAACGCCACTGTGATAAGAATCAACCCTTGCAAAAGCGATCAGTGAGGTACAGAGAATCTGCACTTATCAGCAAGTAAATTTTATTACTTCGAGGATAAAACACGTAGGTTCAGACGCCATCTTCACTCCACGACATTCCATGAACAGTCAATGAAGAGAAAAGGTATTACCGGGGAAAGGAGTCGACTCTGGCCAGAGAGACGGGAGAGAGGGACTGGGGAGAAAGAAACGGGGACAGAGTCTCGTGAGGTAGCGAGAGAATGATAAGGGTAGAAAAAGCCCATGGGGAGGGAGGCCGGAGAAGTCGAGGGATCTGGTGTGGAGAGAGATCGTGGGTTGTGAAAAGATTTTATATAGGGAGAGAGAATGGAGTCTGGAGTTTGGTGACGGTAGAAAGCGAGAGGGTGAGGGGTGCAGTCGGTAGAGAGAGAGTTGCTGGGAAAGAGTGGCCGGGGTTACGGAGAGACGGGATAGAGAGAATGTGAGAGACTGGTGGGCGGGGAAAGAGACTGGGGAATGTAGAGAGATGGCGGCGAGAGTCTGAGAAGAAGACGGGAAAGAGAGAGAGAAGCAGCCGAGATTCTAGGAGAGGAGTAACGGCAGAGGGAGAGGGAAACTGAGCGAGATAGGCTGGGGGCGGAGTAGAGGGAGAATTGTATGACAGAGCTAGTGTAGAGAGATGAGGCAGAGACCGGACGGAGAGACTGAGGGGAGAGTCTGGGAGTGAGACCGGTGAAGTAGTGAGAGATCAGGGAAGTCGAGAGATCTGGGGTGAGGAGAGGTTTTTGGGAATCGGACTAAGGAGGGAGATTGGAAGAGAACTCGAAAGGGGAGAACCCGAGACGCGGCTGTGTGATGGGTGGGGTAGGAGTGACGGCGGGCAGGGAGAGAAACATGCGGGAGGGAGGGAGAGAAAGACAGGGATTGGGGAGTGAATGGAGGGAGTGACAGAGGTAGGTTTAGGCACTGATAGCCGGAGGGGTTCGAGAGACTGGTGAATACAAAGAGGCGGGACATTATAAGAGCTGGTGATGGAAATAGACACCAAGGGTTGAAAGAGAGAGACTGGGATGAGTAGGGAAGTGTTAGTTGGAGAAAACTCTCCGTACATGCACTGAGCGATTAGAGGATTTAGCTGCCTGCGGAGCATTCTCGGATTATAGCGCTTAGATTCTATAGCCCCTCCTAAGCAGCCTGTGCCATCTCGCTAACCTCTGCCTCCCCTTTTACTTGACCTAATTCCTTCCCACACCGTATACGCGATCTCATTTTCCCCAACCACTCATCACGATATTCATCCTCCCTCCCCATCTCTGTGACCACAACACACTGCTGCTGTAAAGAAGCGCAGAGTGGTATGATGAAGCTCTTATACTGAGTCATGTTAGTATCGGAACACTGGGCAATGTACAACGTGGAGGCTAGTAATCGAACCCGCCCGATACGAAAACTACGGACACTCGAAAGCCCGCGTGGAGACGTCGCCTAGTCCTCGCCAGAGGTCCAATCGACAGTGGAGGGTTCAACTCTATTTTGTTTTAGGATTTAAAGTTTGTTAATTACATTGAAGAACAAAATACATTTTTCTTTTCAACTAACTCAATGAAAGCAAGTTCCAGTGGGACATTATGGGATAACTTTAAAGTATATATTCGTGGGCAAATTATTTCATACCCTGCTGGATTGAAAAACGGAATTAATATTGCAATATGTACATTAATTGATAATATCAAGTAAATTGATAAAATAAAATATTCTGTTGCTCCCAATCTGGATCTTTATAAACAGAGAATTGGAATTCAGGTGCAAAATAGATTGTCATTAACTTCCCCATTTTACAATCAATTACTTAAAACTAAGAGGTATTTCATATACATGGTAATAACTCGGGTAAATTATTTGCTAACCAATTGATAACTGCTTTGCTGAAACGTCAGATTAACAAAGATCGTAGACGGATGGTATTTTGGCGGTTGAACATGATGAAATTCATAATTTCTTTCAAGAATTTTATAGCAATTTATATCAATCTGAATTTCCTGATGATCCTACCATAATGCATGTATTTCTACGGAAACTGTATATTCCGAAATTACCAGCTGATGAACTTTTAGCATTAGATGCACCCATTACTTTAGAAGAAATAAAGAAAGCAATTTTTCGATGACCTCTGGTAAAGCACTTGGCCCGGATGGGTATACAACTGAATTTTTAAAATCTTTTTTCAAATTTACTTTCTCCATGGTTATGTAGAATTTTAAAGATGCTTCATTTGTAGGTAAATTACCACTTATGAAGCATCTATTTCTTTAATTCCTCAAAAAAGTCCAAAGATCCCACTGAATGTGCATCATACACATCAGTATCTTTGCTGAATGTGAATTCTAAAAATAATTACTAAATATTAGCAATTAGATTAGTGAAGGTATTGCCACAAATTGTCTCCGAGGATCAGACAGGATTTATTAAAAATCGTTATTCGCATCTTAATGTCAGGAGGTTAATGAACATTGTATACACAACTTCATCAAATACACCAGAATGTGCTATTTCGCTTGACACTGGGAAGACGTTTGAAGGACTTGAATAGGAATATTTATTTAATATACTTGTGAAATTTGATTTTAGGCCAAAATTATATCTTAGATAATATCTTTGGCTGTATTTACCAATAACCAGAGATCACTTTGTTTTCGGCTTTTTCGAGGTACCAGACAGGGATGTCCTTTAAGCCCTTTAATATTTGATATTGCCCTGGAGCCCTTGACAATCGCTTTTCGTGATTCACCCAATACATTTGGTATTATTCGTGGGAATGGGACGCATAAGGAATCACTTTCTGCAGATGACGATTGATCATCGGTACGCAGTGCATAACGGAAAAGTGACTGTCGCGTCGTATAATCCATAGGAGTGGATTTATTCGAATATCTCGTGGGCCCACTTGTGCGTTGACCCTTGCCTAGGTACGTTGTGTGGTAGCCCCCGGAAGATGATATTACTGTTACAGGTCACTTTTGGTGATAATTCGTATGTGGATTCGGAGCGACTCGACGGGTATGATCTTTGGTGACTGTTGCCTGATTTAACCAGCGTGGAATCTGTGGAATTCGACGTGAATCAACCTCTCTCTATATTCCGCTCTGCATAACAAACAAAAACCCAGCCTCTCCGCGCCAAGATAAGTCTTCTCAAGTTTTACTTCAGTGTGACTCTGTCTCTCCGTACTAAGAAGAGTTTTGTCGACCGTTTCTTTCTCGACGCTCTGATTCAACATAGGTTCTATCCGACGTCTCCTGCCCAGCTCTCCCTCCTGTTTGCCCTTCACGTCTGCATCCTAAATAAATCTCCGTGCCTGTGCCCTGCACGTGGGTTCGTGTCATTCGTTGTAACAAGCACACCCTCTTCCTTAACATCTGCAAACTTAATCTTTACAGTCCACTGCAAGTCATATCTACAATCGCCAAGATCCTTTTTTTTCAGTAGTGAATACTGAATCAGAGTATTCATTAAGTACATTTGCTATCTCCTCCGGTTCCATACACACTTCTCCGCGCTAACAATTGATTGCTACTATTCTCTAACATCTTTTCCTCTTCGTCTTCACATACTTTTAGACCGCCTTAACGTTTTCCTTAATAGTGCTGGCAAAGGCCTTCTCAGGCTCTCGTAATTTCGTTCCTAATCTCCAATCTGCTAGCATTTAAATCTTCTGGTTCAATATCATTACTTGATTGTTTTGAATATTTCTTAAGCACTTAATTCTGTATCTGTCAGTCACTGCTCTCGTGTGAGAGTGTGGGATTCATTCTGTATCCGTCAGTCTCTGCTACAGTGTCAGAGTGTGGGTTTCATTCTGTATCTGTCAGTCTCTGTTGCACTGTGAGAGTGTGGGTTTCATTCTGTATCTGTCAGTCTCGGCTACAGTGTGAGAGTGTGGGTTTCATTCTGTATCTGTCAGTCTCTGCTACAGTGTCAGAGTGTGGGATTCATTCAGTATCTGTCAGTCTCGGCTACAGTGTGAGAGTGTGGGTTTCATTCTGTATGGGTCACTCTCTGTTACAGTGTGAGAGTGTGGGTTTCATTCTGTATCTGTCAGTCTCGGCTACAGTGTGAGAGTGTGGGTTTCATTCTGTATGGGTCAGTCTCTGTTACAGTGTGAGATTGTGGGTTTCATTCAGTATCTGTCAGTCTCGGCTACAGTGTGAGAGTGTGGGGTTTCATTCTGTATCTGTCAGTCTCGGCTACAGTGTGAGAGTGTGGATTTCATTCTGTATCTGTCAGTATCTGTTACAGTGTGGGAGTGTGGGTTTCATTCTGTATGGGTCAGTCTCTGTTACAGTGTGAGAGTGTGGGTTTCATTCTGTATCCGTCAGTCTCTGCTACAGTGTCAGAGTGTGGGATTCATTCAGTATCTGTCAGTCTCGGCTACAGTGTGAGAGTGTGGGTTTCATTCTGTATGGGTCAGTCTCTGTTACAGTGTGAGAGTGTGGGTTACATTCTGTATATGTCAGTCTCTGTTACAGTGTGAGATTGTGGGTTTCATTCTGTATCTGTCAGTCTCTGTTACAGTGTGAGAGTGTGGGTTTCATTCTGTATCTGTCTGTCTCTGTTACAGTGTGAGAGTGTGGGTTTCATTCTGTATCTGTCAGTTTCTGCTACAGGGTAAGAGAGTGGGTTTCATTCTGTATCTGTCAGTCTCTGCTACAGTGTGAGACTGTGGGTTTCATTCTGTATCTGTCAGTCTCTGTTACAGTGTGGGAGTGTGGGTTTCATTCTGTATGGGTCAGTCTCTGTTACAGTGTTTCATTCTGTCTCTGTCTGCTCCAGCGTTATGGATGTTTTCTCAGTCCCGTACCTGTGAATATCTGACTCAATGTGAGCCGCTAGGACTTTTCTTCTTCTTTCCCGCTGTTTCACCAATCTAGTGAATACTCTTAAAATAGATTCTATATTCACTGAGATATTATTAGAACAATAGCCTTCTGCATTTGGATGATGTTAAAAATGTGAGAGAGACAGTGCATTGGTGAACAATGACGGTTGTATTGTGCAGCACATTCGAGGCCTCAGGGTCATCTGGCAAACAGACAATTCGGCCCGACGTAATTCTGCATGCTATACGTTGCTAAACCACACAGCGCCAATTGAGCAGCATCTGATCCGTAAACCTCTATGGATTGGCAACACAACTTCTGAAATGTTGAATTAAAATAAACAAAATAACTGCATTAATTAATTTAAATAAATAAGTGCGTAACTAATTCCATAAATTGATTGAAATAAAACCCACCAAGGCAGCTTGTTTCATGTATCAGCATTATTTGTATGAATACATTTCCCTCATCAATTCGAAATTGCGCCCTTCACCGTGTGTCTCTGGACTCTCTTACTTTTGCTGATTCTGTCACACATTCCTTAATGTGAACCAGAGCGTGAATCTATTCGATTTATGTCCTACTCATAAATAATATAAGAATCTTATCGATTTTCTTGCGAACTCGTCTACAATATGCCATTAAATTATTGATTGAGATAATTGTAATGTTACGAACCTATGGTCGTTACTGACTGTTCGTTTAAGAGCACCTGAGTGAGGCGGGGCTATGACGTCAGTCACAGGATGACGTGGCCTGTGCAGATTATACACAGAAGGACACGATGAGAGTAAGAGCTGGGGTTTGGAACTCTCCTATGTCCACAAAGTTGTTTTGATCATTTAACGGAAAAGTGCCCGCCACTTCGTATAATCCATACGAGTGTTTTTTTTCCCCAATATCCCGTGGGATCTCTCGAGTGTTGACCCTTGCCTAGGTATGTTGTGTGGCAGCCCCTGAAAGACATATTCCTGTGACAGGTCACCTTTGGTGATAATTCGTATGGGGATTCGAATCGACTCGACGGGCGTAATCTTTGGTGACTGTTATCTCTTTAAACCAACGTGGAACCTGTGGAACTCGACGCGAATCAACCTGTCTCTACATTCCACTCTGCATAACAAAATATCTCTCCAATCATCAGTTCATCCGTGGATTACTGAAATTTACTAATTTACCATTTGAACCTTAAGACTTTAATAACTGCTCTTAAGCTTGATCGTTATACATATATACACATAACACTGTTAACTTTGTTTATCTCGTTAAGTTACTATATTATGAGTAGATACTAATAAATATAACAGTTTGAACATTCAAACCTGACTGAGTGTATAACCTATTGCTACGGATTCTCTTTTCAACCCTTATAATTCGTAACAAAAAATTGGGGGCTCGTCCACGATGTGAACAAATGTAGCTTACTGAAAGATTAAATATCTATTTGATAGTATAAAGGGAAATACCCATTTCCTTTTGATTTACTTGTTTGTGGAGATCAGTAGAAATAGATGGTGGGGAATTTCTGGCAACACCAGACCCTGAGATATTATAGAATGCCGAAAAAGATGAATTGTCGGCCATTGCTTAGGAGCTAAAACTTACTGATGTAAAACGGTCCATGTAAAAGGTACAGATTCAGAGGATAATAGCTGAGCACTACATACACAAGGAGGAACTTGAGAGAGATGTGATAGAGAGGTTTCCTGAAAGTTAACTTGAGACCCTGTTACGAATGGAACAAATGAAGTTAGATGATTCGAATTAGAGGTTGAGGAAAGAGAAAGAGACAAACAAAGGCAGTTTGATATATATATAGAGAGGGTAGGTCTCGGGAGGCAAACGCCTGGCTCTAGGGAGGTGGTTATACCGTTTGTGGCCAGTCAGGAAGTTAAACGGGTCCCTCCAATTGATGGAGGCTGAGGTTGATAAGTCCTTTCAGCATCTTGAGAAGATGGCTAATGCTCTACAGTGGCCGGACGAATGCTGGACAGCCCATTTACAGAGTGTAATTAAGTGTAAGGCTTTGCAAGCTTACTCGGCCCTATCAATTGAAGATGAAGCTAATTATGTGACAGTGACACAGGCTTTGCTTAAAACCCATGAACTGGTTCCAGAAGCCTATAGACAAAGGTTTAGAAAGTTGAAGAAAACTGTGAATCAGACATGTGGAATTTGCTTATGAATGTCTGCATTTTTCCAGCGACGGTATACATATGAAAGTGTGAATGATAATTTTACAACTTGAAAGCGTTGGTTCTAATTGAAACATTTGGAAGGTGCGTCCTTAATGACATAAAGAGATATCTGGATGAGAACGACGCTGCCACTTTGCAAGAGTCTGCTAAGTTAGCGGTGAGTTTGCCTTAACACACAAATTTAAGTTTACCCCGAGTAAGACCTTACAAAAGAGCAGCATGGACGGTCAGGGTAAACCAAAAAATAAGTTTGGGTCTGGTGACAAAAGTAAGGGTGAAGGAAAGCAATTGAAGGAGAAATATTCTGGTCTTACTTGTCACTATTGTAGGAGAGCTGGTCATGTAATGGCTAACTGTTTGCTTCTGAAGAAAAAGAAGGAAAAGGAGGCAGTTCCAGATGCTTCCGTTCAACGTGTTGAAACACTCATGGGTTTCTGAACATTCTGAAGAAACACTATCGGGGGCTAAGAGGTCTGACCGAACTAAGAAGGGAATCAATCATTTTATGTCAAATATGTTTGTGTCAGTGAAAGAAGCGACAACCCCAGTACAGGTGAAAATTATTCGAGACACTGGGGCTTCTCAGTCACTTATGTTAGAAAGTGTTCTAAAATGAGACAGCCACTAGTGAGGTAAACCTGATTAAAGTAATCGGGATCGGCGTTGCTCTTGCACCCCTGCACAAAGTAATTCTGAAGTCAGTGTTAGTTAAAGGACTTGTTAAAATAAGACTACGACTCAGCTTACCAATGGATGGTGTTTCTTTGTAGTTAGGGAATGAACTAGCAGATGGTAAGGTTGTTCCTGCAATGCAGCTGACAGCTAAGCCAATCATTGCGGATTCAAAGATGAATTTTCACATTTACCCTCCTTCGCATTAACTCGAAGTTTGACTAAGAAGTCAGCCAATGCAGACAGATCTGTGCAGGATGACTCTGCTACCCCGATAGCCAAAATCGTGACTCAGGTTTTGATGACTTGGCAGGGACTTTTCTGCCTTCATTGTGCCACCAGGATCCAGGTATTAAATCTGACGATAAAGATTTGTCTCTGTCTAGGAAGGAGTTTATATCAGAACAGAAGAGAGACCCTGACATTGAAGCTCTAAAAAAAAAGGCTCTCTCAGATGATTATATTAGGAAGGTGCCAGTAGGATAGTATCTCCAGTAGGAGTGTTAATGAGAAAGTGGAGACCACCTGGTATTTCTGCAAGTGGTGAATGGACAATTATTCACCAAGTTGTTGTTCCCAATCTCTATAGGAATGATGTTTTAAATTTAGCCCGTAGCGGGCCCTTGGATGGCCATCTAGGTGTGCATAAAACTGTGAACAAAGTTTCGAAGCAATTCTTCTGGCCCAGTTTGCGGAAAGATGTCGCAACATTTTGCAGGACTTGTCACACTTGTCAGGATGTGGGTAAAACTAATCAGTCCCTTCCTCCCCCCCCCCCCCCGCCCCATTGCAACCTTTTACGGTAATTGGTGAACCCTTTTCTAAGGTTATTGTGGATTGTGTTTGCCCATTCCCAAAGACTAAAGCTGGTCATCAATATTTGCTAACCATCATGTGTAGAGCATCCAGATTTCCCGAGTCAATACCTGTCAGAAATATAGAAACCAGAACTGTGTAGAATGATCTTATAAAGCTTATTTTTAAACTTTATTTAGTTTACCTGATGAGATTCAGTATGATCAATGAAGCAATTTTACGCCCGAATTTTTCCAGCAGGTAGTTTATGAACTGGGTGCTAAGCAGATTATGTCGTCCGTTTATCATCCAAAATCACAGGAGGCCTTGGAGAGATTCCATTCTACCCTCAGAACAATGATTAAGCCATACTGTGTTCAAAATGAAAAGGATTCGGATGAAGGAGTTCATTTACTTTTATTCATGGTGAGAGAATCAGTAACAGGATTCACTAGGTTTCAGTCCATTTGAACCTGTATTTGGTCATAGGGTTCGAGAATATTTGACCCTGTTAAAGGCAGAGTGTATTAATCAGGGCATGCGTATCAATTTGCAGGACTATGTTTTGAAATTCAAAGATAGATTACACAAAGCCTGTAACCTAGCGAAGGAAAACCTAAAAGTTTCTCAGAACAGGATGAAAACATTTTTGATAAACAAGCCAGGATGAGGTCATTCCAGAAGTGTGACAAAGTATTAATGTTTTTACCGACTGTAACGAACCCACTTCCGGCGAGATACCATGGCCTTTATGAAGTTTTGGCTAGGATCAATGATGTTAGTTATTTAGTCAAAATACAGGACCGACGGCAGCCAACACAGCTGTTAAACGTAAACATGGTAAAACCATTATTCGATAAACAATCCGCAGCTGTGACCAGAGTGCAATATAAAAATGAGTCTAACAACCCTGGGAACGAATTGATTGACCCATCTGAGGCTTATCATAATCCGAACATTGTTTCTGCTAAATTGACCAACTCGAGTATTTTGAATTCGATAGATGAGAAATTGGCCCATTTACAGCGCTGCAGTGGCTGGAGATGAAACAGTTAATTATAGAATTTTATGATTTATTTCTCGATGTCCCAGAGAGAACGGCAATAGGTGTCCATGATGTCGATGTCGGTCATGCTAAACCAATTAAACGACATCCTTATTGCATGACATGGAAAAATGTAAACTTGCTGAACAAGAAATTGGGTATATGTTGAAAAATTGTATTATTAGGCCTTCTAACTCATATTGGAGTTCGCCTTGTGTTATTGTACCTAAACCAGATGATGGTGTTAGGTTTTTGCACTGATTATTGCAACAAAAACAGAAGATTATCCTATCCCCAGAGAGGATGATTGCATAGAAAAGGTTGGAAAAGCTAAGTTTCTTACAAAAGTTGCTCTGTTAAAAGGGTACTGGTGTGTTCCATTAACGGATAGAAGTAGATAAATTTCGGCATTTGTAACACCTTCTGGGTAGTATGAATACAATGTTTTGCTATTTGGAATGAGAAATGCACCACGGACATTCCAGAGAATGATTCATTCTGTAATTCGAGGGATAAAACACACAGATGCCTATATTGATGAACAATTACAGGAAGTGACACATGGGAAAGACATATCACTGCGGTGGAAAAGTTGTTTGAAAGGCTCTCGAAGGCCAATCTTACAGTTGACAAAGTTTCATTCTGAAAGAATATGATATGATGACAACTCACATTAAAGGCCAAGATAATATAATTGCTGATTGTCCTTCCAGATGTTAAGCTCGCAATGTTTTTATGATAATATTTGTATACGCCTGCTATGTATTTTATTGGTCAGTAGTATGCTAAACATGATTACCATATATGTACTGTCTCTCATACTGTAATTTGCAGTTAAAAGTTTTCTCTTTTAGATCAAAATTTCCCTTTTTGGAGGGAAGTGTTACGATCCTGCGGTCGTTACTGAGACTGTTTCTTTCAGAGCGCTTGAGTGAGGCTGGACTATGACGTCAGTTACAAGAGGTCTGTGCAGATTAAGCAGAGAGAGGGGGGGGGGGAGAGAGAGAGAGGGACTGTGGAAGCCGGTAGATTCAGCTTGTCGCAGCTGGGGTTTGTAACTCTCTCAAGCCCACAAGCGTGGGTTGATCATCGGCACGCAGTGCATAAACTAGAAGTGACTGTCTCTTCGTATAATCCATAAAATGGGATTCTTTGGGATATCCTGTGGGACGACTAATGTCTTGTCACTTGCCTGTGTATGTTGTGTGGTAACCCCGCGAAGACGATATTCCTCTTACAGATTGCTTTTGGTGATAAGTCCTCTGGAGATTCGGAGCGACTCGACAGACATGATCTTTGGTGACTCGTTTAACCAGCGTGGAACCTGTGGAATTCAACATGAACTGACCACTGTCTACATTCCACTCTGAATTACAAAGTCTTTCTACAATCATCAGTTATTATGTGCATTACTGAACCTTATTAACTTGCTATTTGAATCTTAAGACTTTAATAACTATTATTAAGCTTGATAGTTACACGTATATACACATAACGCTGTTAACTTTTGATTATCTAGTTAAGTAACTATTATATGAGCAGGTACTAATAAACATAGTAGTTTTAATTTTGAAATCTGTCTCAGTGTATGATCTCTTGCTGCTGATTCGCTTCTAAACCTTTACAATTCGTAACAGTAACTATGTTGTTCTGTGCAGCACCGAGAGAGTTTTGGAGTAGGATTGTCAGGGAAGCTCAAGTTTGACATTTGGAATCATCCAAAGTTCCACATTGCAGCAGGCGGTTTTCTGATGAACTCTGAGAAATTGCCGACACGGCTTACGTCACTGCACAGCCGGAAACATCCCGCTCCTCAAGGGCATGGCTGGTGGGAGAGCTTGTTCCGGTAATGGAAGACATCGCCTCCTATATTACACCCGTCAGTGCAGAAGACACAGATGATTGTAGGAAAATGGACAGAAGATGGTGAAGAGATTGATATTAAGATGTGAACACATCACCTGGACATATTAGGTTCATGGAACAGCAGAGCACAGGACCAAGTCCTGTGGCTCACTTTTCCTGCGCTGAACAAGATACCGAATGAGACTAAACTCTGATGGCTGTACATGACCCATCTCCCTTCATTCTCTGGATGCTCATGTGCTTTGACTGAATATTTACCGTTATGAGAAGCTAGAGGTTATATCCCAGTAGAGACAAACCATTGTCATCATCTCCCTTGTTGAAGTAAAAATTTGAGAAGGCAAGAGGAAAAACTGATGGATTAAAAAGGTGGTGGTTCACTTAAAACCATGCCCAGAAAGGAGCAGGAAGGCTGGTGAGTTATTCATAACTGGAATCAACTGGGTGATTAAAGTGAGTGCAGATGTAGAGGTAGGGATGACAGCAAAACCAGCAAACTCTACACATATAGACTTAGTCACGACACTGCAACAGGATCAGGACTTAGAAAAGGTACAAACAGGAGAGGATTCTGAAGATTATGGGAAATATCGATGGATACAGGCAAGGATTTGGATTATCCTTGATAGTGGTAAATTGTAGGTGCGGAATTGTGAAAGAAACCAAATGATGCTTTGACACCATAACATTTGTGGGCATCAAGGAGCAGATAGATCATAGAAACAGTTGCGGAATCTGTGTTGGTGGCCAAATCTGCGAGGATATGAACATTATTGCAAGAATTGTTTGATTTGTGCCCAGTGAGAAACCAGATAAATCGGCTAAGAAAGCCGTTTCAGGATACGCTCCATAGAGGGACCATGTGTAAATTTACTGGTTAATTTTGTTCGATCTTCACCTCCACCCTCTGGAGGACTGAACTATGTCTTCGAGATAGTGGATGCGTTCACTAAATGGGGAGAGACTTTCCCATCTAGATAATGAAAACCGCTGACGTAAAGAGACAGGATTTTGTTGGACAGAGTTTCTACCCGTTGGGGATTGCAAAGCGCTCTAGAATCAGTCATGGTCCCTCTACATCCATATGTGAGACTGTCTGGGGTAAAACTCAAGTTGGTATCTCTTATCGACCACAATAGAGTGCATTTGCTGAACGGATGAACAGAACTTTAAAGACAATGTTATCTAAAATGACATAGTTAGAATCCCTCTTTGGGCTAGATTTGTTACACACCGTGTATGATGTTATTGGAAAGGACAAATGCAAGCAGCGATTAATTGGCTCTATTAAGGAGGCTCATTATGATACCGTCCATAATAAGGGATGGAAGGAACAGCAAAGCTAAGCTTGTTTCCAGGGGTGAACAAAACAGCTGTTGTCGGAAATTGGACAGATGGTTAGGAACTCAATGCATCAGCCAAGGCTCTTTAGAGCATCGCGACTTGCAGGGACATATGATGTCGCTGACAAAGCAAGTCCATCAGTATATCAAATCCAGACCCCCTCCAAACAAGTAGGAGTGATACCATATTAACCAACTCAAACCCCTTAGAGATAGTCAATGTCCTGTAGTAAGTAGCTGAGTTCCAGAAAACATATTGTCAATGGGAGGCCTGGACCGAGATGAGATGATGCTCTTGGATTTACGTTTCAGGCCATCGACGGTGATGTGGATGAAGGAGTTGGGTAACCACTACCAGATTACCCCCGGAGGGTGAGGATAATTCACATCTTTACACTCGCCCGAGCGAAGGCGGAGACTAAAAGAGAGAAACAGATGGGAGAACGTGTTTGTTCCGTCGTCTTCCGGAAATAACGTGGGGGATACATGATCTGATATGAATGGATTTTAACATGGCGTTAAGATTAGCCATGGTAGGACCGTTCATAACGTCAG
The DNA here is from genome assembly GCF_030144855.1 of Hypanus sabinus. Lineage (NCBI taxonomy): Eukaryota > Metazoa > Chordata > Chondrichthyes > Myliobatiformes > Dasyatidae > Hypanus > Hypanus sabinus. The sequence goes on along the minus strand of NW_026781262.1, from coordinate 77,622 downwards.
AAGGTTTGGTATCCAGGGAAAGTTCGCTTGCGGATTCAGGACTGACGCCCACAGAAGGCAGAAGATAGTTGTGGATGAAGCGTTTTCTCCCTGGCCTTTGGTGACAGGTGTCCTGCAGAGATTTATTCTGAACCCAGGGCTATTTGTCTTTTTATCAATGACTTGGATGAGGAGGTGGAAGGATGGCTTATTGTGTTTTCGATGACGTGGAGGTTGGTGAAATTATGGACAGTATAGAAGATTCTCACAGATTAGAACAGGACAGTGACAGGACACAGGACAGCGCTGAGAAGTTACAGAGGGAGTTCAACCCGGAAAATTACGGAGAGATTCATTTTGGAAGGGTGAATTTGAAGGCAGAGGTGATACTTTCCCGAGTCAACCGAGGGCCGCATATTGGTACGAGTTCCACAATGGAAACTGAGTGTCGGGACGTTCTTCAATAAGCCGAGGGCCGTTCATCGGTACGCGAACCACAATCGGCACGGAGCGGTGCACGGCAGGAGCAGAAAGAAGTGTGATTGACAGGTCAGCTTCACCACATCCGCTGTTCTGCACATACTTACAGTGACGCTCGGAAGGCAATATACCTGACAGTAAATCAGGAGAAAGAAAATACAACTTGCTGGCAAATATAAAACAGCCTGGGAATCTACGGATTTTGATCACAGGTCTCTGGAATATCGCTTTGGATCTTTTACAGTGTTTGCAGAAATACTTGCAGTGTATTTCATTGTAACATATGTCAGCTGTCACTGTGGTTTGCATCACTCAAACCGCCCGGAATTACTGAAACGAACGAACGAAAAGAAAGAGCGAATGTTCCCATTTAACAAAGAATTGTTCTCCATTACACCTGTCAGAACAAACTCCTTTCCTTTATTTCAGAAGCGAATATACTCCGTCAACTGTTACAAAATAAATCGACTTCAACATGAATGCCTAATTTAAAAGCAACACAGATTTAAAGAAATACCCTATCTAAATAGTTTAAATTGTTTTAAAGTAAATAGATTGCAATATCCCTTGAGGAGTCAAGTAAATGACACGGGAACAGTGAATAAAAATAGTTTAACGTAAGTGTTTGTGCATTTGGTTGTCAATAATGGCCCTGACGTGATCGCCACGCTAATTGTCTTAGTGGAATTGCTCTCACCTCAATAAAAATCTGCTAAACCGATCACCAGTCCATCTGAGCAGCTGAAACACTCCGTACAACTGAACGCTGCTTCTGACGGAATATGGGATATTCGACGATTTACTACATCGCGGCTATTTTCTATCCCACACTTGTGGCGGTTGGTGTCCCCGGTAAGATGCCGGAGCTGGTCACTTTATGTATGGCGCCGTCGTTACTCTGCTGCGGTATCCGCACTGTTACTGAGCACAGATGCTACCGTCGGCTGAATAGTGTTTCCAGAATGGAGGATTTAAGCTTCTCATTGTTTTATTTTTATTTTCGTACTTTGATGGAAGTGACTTTTCTTTTGTTAGTTAGGTTCGTGCCGATATTGACATTGTTTCATAATTTCACCTCGCTAAGCTTTCTGAAGACATGCCGGTCTCTGCTTTTCTAGGGCCGAGTCTCTATCAGTGCAGACACTTCTAACATATGACAATGTTGCAGCTGGTTTAAATGACGGTCCAGTCTATTTTCGACAAGTAGATGTGTTCTTACATAAGTCAGTAAATGATAAATTGTGTTTTGTATCTTTTCATTCCTCTTTCTCACCGCTGCAAACAATCCCTTCAAGTGTTTCTCCCCTAATAATGGGAATGATGTTGTTTCCCATCTTCCATTCACCGGTCCGTGAGTCGTTGAATGCGGATGCCTCGCTTTAAACTGTGGGAAGGTCGCCAATCCACTGACACTCACATCCGTCATTGTCCTCCAGCCGGAGTGCAGCGACCGAGACCGCACACACTGGATTCCCGCTTCCCACTTCCAAACAGACCATACCCTGATAGTATCGGTAAAATGGGGACATTCAGGGAACTGACCATATTTCTACTATGTTTCCAAATTTCATGCAGTTAATTTAACGGCGATTGTGATCCTTTCTCGGGGAAAATGCGGACTCTCCAAATGCATCACCCGTTACCTGGTTGGAATGGCAACAGCGGATCTGATGGTGGTTATCGTTGCTGCTTTAGTGGAACAGACCAACAATATCTACATTTATTCTAGATTCCTGCTCATCACTCCTGTATGCGCTCTGACACTTGTATTTAAGGTTGTAACGACGGACTGTTCTGTTTGGTTCACGGTCAGTTTTACCTTCGATCGCTTCATCGCAATATGTTGCCGAAAGCTGCGGGAGCGATATTGCACAGAGAGAACAGCAACGGTTGTTATCGTGACCGTGGTTATAGTGAGCTGCGGGAAATGTGTCCCGTTATACTTTGCCCTTGAACCTTACGTCATCATTGACAACACGCCGTGGCGGTGCATCCGCACACATGAATACGTTACTTCACCCGTGTGGAGAGGGTACACATTACTGCAGAGCATTTTAACACCATTGCTACCAATCGGCTTAATCCTGGTGTTTAACGGGTTAACCGTAAGACATATCGTTGTGGCAAATAGAGTCCGCAGAAGGCTTCGGCACAGCAGTGACATTCAGAAAGATACCGAGGTAGAAAAACGCAGAAAATCGATGATTTTGTTGTTTTCTATATCAGCTAATTTTATATTATTTTGGATGCCCTATGTAGCCCATTCCCTGAAATGGCAAACTCAAAACTATTTTTACCAGGACAGATATTTGAGTTCCCCGGTATACATCCTACAACAATTTGGGTTCATGTTACAATTTCTCAGCATGTGCACCAATACTTGTATCTATACACTGACACAGAGGAAATTCAGAGAGGAGCTGAGAAATGGAATGAAGTATGTGTTTACATTAAATGGCCATCTGTGTAGATAACGCCCGTGTCTAATGAAAATTCAGCGGAGTTTTCAAATAAAGTCGTTTTACAATGAACAGATTTGGCAAATATGTCATAAATTCAAATAATCATATACCTGCTCAACCGGAAATTGCAAAGTTGGCGGAAGATTGTTTGCTTCCTACACTTCAGGTAGGTAGCAATATAAACGTTCAATGCGCCAGGCGTGATTGTCACTTTGGTTGAAGTATGTTCCAAACTATCACAGACACTCGACTGACGCAAGGACAGAGATGGCTTCAGGAATTTCTGGGTTTTACTTTCTTCAAAATGGACAGGGTCGGGTAACAGAGTGTAAAGTGAGTGCGATGGGAAACCAGGGATAGTATCGCAGCTGCAGAAAGGGAGGACAACGTGGAGCGTTCGTTTTTAAATAGACTGGGAGACGAACACTGTTTCTGTTCTTCCTTTTGAAATGGGCGCGATCTCCCCATTTGGAGTATCCTGTACAGCCGCCCACAAGATTAACAAAAAAAAACGCAACGGCAACAGTGAGAAAACGACCGGGAAGCGGAAACTGGAAATGAGCCGTTATTGGCACAGGCAACTGCAACTACCCTAATAGTCTTTGGCACATACCCAAGGTAAAATGTTTAGGAATGGCATAAATTCTCAGTTGTGTTCAGGAAGGATTCATGTCACTATAAGAAGAAAGGCTGACTGGCGAACTTTCCATACCAGATCTAATATTAGAAAAGGAAACGGGTCAGGTGACAGATCTTTCCGCGGGTCCGCATTTCAGAACAACAGGGAGAATTCACCGACATTTACCTTGCACAGAGTTAGGACCAGGGAGCATGGGATCTATTTAATTGGGGGACAGCGATGTGTGGTGACTCCTGGCAGGAGCTTCAGAACGTACATTGGGAAATGATGCACTCGGGGTATTGCGCAACACATATGTGAGGATTGTTTAGGGAGCACTGACACGGGGTTCAGTAAGGCTTGTCTCAGTGACGCAGGGAAAGGACGATAGCGTAAAGTAACCCTGGGAGACAAGAAAGTTGGAACAACACGTCAAGAGGAAGAAAGAACGATACTTACAGAAAAGGAAGAAATGATCAGGTAAGGCTACAGCAAGTCACAATGTAGACAGGAAGGAATTTAACAATGGACTTAAAAGACTTCCAGGGGGATTTGATAAATCCTTGACAAGTTGCACTGTGAAGAACAGGAGGAGGCTGGCGAGAGAGTGGGTAGATTAGAGGTCAAAGAGGAATACTTGTATCTGGAGTCCAAAGAGGATGGGAAGCTCCTCACTGAATACATTGATCAACGTGAACACAGCGTCAAAAGGCAGATATGCTAGAGCATGCCGAAGCTAAGAAAGGATGCGCTGGAAATTTGGAAAACATTATGATAGATGATTCCCCGATGCCGGAAGGGATATAGTCCAGGTAATTTTGGAAGGCTATCTCGGATATTGCTGCGCTTTTGGACATGATATTTGTGTCTTCGCTGGCCACGGAAGTAGACCTAGTTGATTGGAGTGTGGAAAATGTTGTTCATTTGTTGACGAAAGATATTAGGGATAGTTTTTGGAATTATAGACCAGGGAGTCTTACATCGGTTGTGTGTAATCTACTGGAGAGATTATTGAAGGAGGAACTTATGAGTATTTGGAGAGATGTAGTCTGGCTGCGGAGAGAAAACATGGCATGTTGTCCTTTATGAGTCAGATTGAATTATTTGAAAGTGAAAATAAAACTAACAGATGAATCCGAACAGCCGATGTGGCTGCATTAATTATAGTCAGGAGTTTGATCAGTTCCCTACAGAAGACTCAATCAGAAAGTCAGGAGGCATGGGATCCAGGGAAACCTGGCTACGTTGATTCAGTATTGGCTTCCTAACAGAAGGCAGATGATGTAGTAGATAGAGTGAATTCTGGCTGGAAGACAGAGCGCAGCCGTGTTCCTCATGCAGAGTCGAAATACTGCTGCAGTTTACAACTCTATTGCGAGTCTGCAGTTACAGTGCTGCAATAAATAGGGCTGAGGAAATAATCGATTTAATCTGATCACACAGCAGCACCTGGATAATTAATGGAATTAAGGGGGACGATGTCAGCAAATCGCTGAGAGATTGACTGCACCAGCGCGTTTTCTAAACTGACCTGCCATTTACATATTACAGGGCAAATGCTACAATGACTTCAAAGCACCTTTTCCAATGGAGCCCTACAACGAGAAACCAGAATTTCAAAGTGTTTAGCAGCAGCTACTGGTGCTCACTACAAGAACCAGCCGTCCAAAATGGCAATACGAATTCCCAATTCAAGTACACACCAATTTATCCAAATGCCAATTTACCTCTGAATCGTGGTTTTATCGTATCGGGTGTCGATACGCTCATATTTCGATTCATTTAACCCTGAATCCACATGGCCGGTGTGGAATCCGTGTCTCCCTCTGAAATCAATAATAAATGAAACACACAAAACTACACAAACTAAAAACGCAGCGAAGGCAAAGCAATAATCAGGCTCACACTTGTCTCCCTTCAAAACCATCGCAGGCAATTGGGGAATACAGAATAACCATCCAAATTACTTCAGTGTTGCATGGACAGAGGGATCGAACAGTATCAACGACTTTCTAGATCGGTCGGTGCTGTGTGACGCTGAAGCTCTAACCCAGATACACAGTCAGACAGCCATAGGAAACCACAGCACAGAAACAGGGTCTCCAGCCGGTCAGGTCAGTGAGGAATTATTTAAATTGCCTACTGCCATCGACCTCTCCCGGACCGTGGCCATCCATATCCCTCTCATCCGTGTACTTCTCCAATCATCTCTTAAACGTTGACATCGGAATCTCAATTAGCACTTGCGTTGGCAGCACTGTCTGCACTCTGACCACCTTCTGGGTGAAGAAGATTCCCCTCATGTTTCCCTTAAACATTTCACAATTCACAATTCACCCATGATCTCCGGTTTATTCTCGCTCAACTTCAGTGGAGAAAGCCCGCTTGCATTTACACTCTCCATACGCCTCATAATGTTGTCTACCTCAATGAAATCTCCCCTCAGTCTTCTACCCGCTCGGGAATAAACTGCTAACATGTGTAATCTTTCCTTTTAATTAAAAACATTCAGTCCGTCCCGGCAATAGCCGTGTCATTTTTTCTGCATTATTTTAATCATATTTTCATCTTTCTTGCACACAATCTTCCAAATTAGGCCCCAAAAAAGCCTTAAACAGCAGCAAAATAACGTCCCAACTCCTGTACTCAGTACTTTGGTCTATGTGCGAAAAGCTGTTTTTACGACCCCGTCTAACTGTGCCGCAACTTTCATTGAATTAAGAACCTGCATTCCCAGATTCGTTTGTTCTGTCGTACTCCTCAGTGCCCTATTTCTCATTGTGTCAGACCAACCCTGGCTGGTCCGCACAAAGTGAAACATCTAACAGTTGTTGTGTTAAATCCGATCTGACATTTTTCAGCCCATTTTTCCAGCTGGTCCAGATTCCGTTTCATGTTCCGTTACCCTTCATCACTGTCGACTACACCTGTAATGTTGCTGTCATCGGCTAATTTGCTGATCCAGATAACGACATTATTATCCAGATCGTTGATATGGATTAAGAATAACAACGGGCACAGCAATGACCCCTGGAACTCTCCACTCATCACAGGTCTCCAGTCAGAGAGAAAACAATCCATTACCACACTCTAGCTTCCACAGCATAGCCAATGACGAATCCAATCTGCTACCTCATCGTGAAAGCCAAGCGACTGAACCTTCTCGAGCATCCTCCCATACGGAACCTTGAGAAATTCTTTGCTGAAGTCCCTGTTAGACGGCATCCACTGCCTTGTCTTCCACACCATTTCTGGTAACTACCTCGTAAAGCTCTGTGAGATTGGTTCGACATTACCTACTGCGCACTGGCCCTGTTTGTCCAGATACTTCCCATCATACCCCATGACCGGCGTAGTCTGAACAACGAGGACAATTCATCATTACATAATACTTGGCGAGTACCTTCCGAGCAAAGCTATCGAGATCATCCAGCGGTGGGTACTAATATATATATGGTCTATTGTTTTTTTTAATTCTCCTGCTCTTTATTATCCGACGCATTGAAAGCAGTCTAGACAAGCAAGGCGTCATAGCTCCAAATAATTACTCGACTTACTTAACTATAGCACAATTCGGTATGCTAGATCGAGCATAGAACATTGCATATTACTGTACTGTACACGAGGTTGGATAGGCTTTCAACTAATTTAAGTTCGACCTAACACTTCCTCCCCCCGCCCCCGCATCTGAATCAGAATCAAAGGTTTCAAAGGTACATTTAAAGAATCAGAACCAGATTTAATATCACAGACATACGTCGCGAAATTGTTAACTTTACGGTAGCAGTACAATGAAATACAGGATAAATAAATATAGAGAAAATAAAACTGAGATACAGGTGGCAGCGGGGAAAAAAGCTGTTCCTGAGTTGCTGAGCCTGAGCTTTCAAGTTTCTGTATCTCCTTCTGATGGTAACACTGTGTAGAGGGCACGTCCTGTTAGTGGGCAATGTTCATGATGGACGCCAATGTGACAATAATCATCCCTTGTACCAATGATCAATGAGATACAGAGCATCTGTATTTACCAACAAGTATCTTTTATTATTTCTAGTAAAAGCACGTAAATTTACACACTATCGACCTATGTGCACCCTACTGGAAACCCTGACACCCCATGAACAGTCAATGAAGGGAAAAGGTATTACCCGGGAAAAGAGTCTACGCTGGCAAGGCATTCCATAGAAACATAGAAAACATAGAAAACCCACAGCACAATACAGGTCCTTCGGCCCACAAAGTTGTGCCGAACATGTCCCTACCTCAGAAATGACTAGGCTTCCCCATAGCCCTCTATTTTACTAAGTTCCATGTACCTATCCAAAAGTCTCTTAAAAAGACACAATCGTATCCGCCTCCACCACTGTTGCCGGCAGCCTATTCCACGCACTCACCACTCTCTGAGTGACATCGAACATCTCCTCTGTACCGACTCCCCAGCACCTTCAATCTGTGCCCTCTTGTGGCAACCATTTCAGCCCACAAGAACAATGCCTGTCATCATCTTCCGATCCTCATGTTCCCGATCTCCACGTGTCCGTGTGGTCCTACCTTTCGGCAATGGTTGGACTCTGGCCGCTGGTGAGTTATCACCCCTGCATGTTTGAAGCTCCGGAAACTTATATTGTTCCTCATCAATTGAACCATTGGCTCAAGGTCACCTGGTTACTGATCACTGTGCAGAGCTACAACCAACATATTGTACCTGGCTCTGCCCGCCCCGGCCTTGTGTATTCGTATGTTTACACCCTGACTGGTCCAAACCAGTTAAATGATGCAACCCAGACAGAGTCTGACGAGACTACAGATTGCTTCTTTGATATGTCTGGCATTTTACACAACAATTAGCTGCTCCTCTGAGCATGGTCTTAGGTTTATTACTCTGATTAGATTGTCCCTGGGTCAAGAATCAGTTCAGGTTCCTCGCCCTTTACATAACAAATGGCGACTTGTTTGAGAATGGTCTCAGGTTTAGCAGATCATTACCTGAAGTTCCCTGTGTCCACATTCAGTTCCTCTGATTCAATTATTCCAGTGTAAGAATCAGTTCATAGTCCAAAAAATGGTCTGGGGGGGGGGGGACAGAGAGAACTGGTTTGTCTGCTTTCCTGTCCTTGATCAGTCTGTAGTTTCTACTGTCCAACAGTGTTTTATGAACCATTCAATCTGAAACGACGGTATCTTTCTCGGGTCTGCTATCGTCTGAATGCACCAGGGTGGATGATGGAGGTTTTGCTGAGATGCCGAGTGCTATAGGGGTCGAAGGGTTTTACAGAAAGGCGGTGTGATGTAGGGGTTGGAACGGTTTTGTTACGTGCCCCGTAACGGGTTAAAAGAATCAGCATAAATGGAACACGCCTGGAGTATGGTATTGTTACAAACAAAACACTATTTATTATTAATATAGTATTATAAAACCAGATAAGTCAAACTTGTTAGCAGAGCTAATGCATATATAAATGTGTAATTATAAAACCGCCAACTCCTTCAAGCTTACGAAGTAAATGATGGTACAGGAATGACGTCAGTTAAGTTCTTGATATTAAACTGAGTAGAATTGAGGGGAGCGAGAGAGAGAGACAGAGAGAGAAAGAGAGAGAGAGAGAGGGAGAGAGCGGTGATTTGTTTTCCAAGTAAGCCGATGTTATCGATCTTTCCGTTGTGCTCCGAAGACCTGTTGCAGTTATGGACTGTGGGCACACAAAAGGATACCTTTTTTACCTGGTAAAGCTATCAACACAGTCAAGTGTTAAACACCCCGAGAGCATGACACCGGTCACCTCTTTTCCACACTGCGAACAAAACCCACTCTTTCGTGGGCACTGAAATCTCATACAGTGTCTATTTCTTCTGAATTTCTGTCCGTGTCTTCCTTGTGTCTGTGTGTCTGTCTGAAAAGCCAGCTGACCTTGTATATATCCCAAACATGCTGAAGGCCAGCTGTACATTATAGAGCTGCGCCCTTCCGTAACCATGGAGACTCACGAGCTGTTCTGTGGTCTCTCTCTCTCTCTGATTCAGTGTACACCCACTCTCTCTATTTTTAAAGGCACATTCCATATTGAATAATGCTTTGGATCTCGTCAAATCTCTCTCTTGTTGGGAAAAAAACTTTGATCAAGCAGCAAAATTTTGGTCTGACTGTAGATTACAGAATAACCATATAATCATATAACAATCACAGCAAGGAAACAGGCCATCTTGGCCTTCCTAGTCCGTGCCGAACCCTTAATCTCACCTAGTCCCACCTACCCGCACTCAGCCCATAACCCTCCACTCCTTTCCTGTCCATATACCTATCCAATTTTACCTTAAGTGACACAACTGAACTGGTCTATACTACTTCTACAGGAAGCTCATTCCACACAGCTATCACTCTCTGAGTAAAGAAATACCCCCTCGTGTTTCCCTTAAACTCTCAAATCATGTCCTCTCGTTTGAATCTCCCCTACTCTCAGTGGAAACAGGCTGTTCACGTCAACTCTATCTATCCCTCTCAAAATTTTAAATACCTCGATCAAATCACCCCTCAACCTTCTACGCTCCAATGAATAGAGACCTAACTTGTTCAACCTTTCTCTGTAACTTAATTGCTGAAACCCAGGTAACATCCTAATAAATCGTCTCTGCACTCTCTCTAATTTATTGATATCTTTCCTATAATTCGGTATATAATTAATATATAAAGCAATACATATCTGATTTACATGTAGCAGACTGGAGAAGCGGATAAAAATACTAGTTTCTGTTTCATTCTTAAATTAACACCCAGACAATCAATCCAACATGTTATTGTCTTTACCTTTCACATGCATTGTTATAAAACCAAAGCCTGTTACCTTCAAAATGGCGTTTGAACACCCATTTTCTCCTTTCCACTTCACCACAGAACAATTAGTTATCAGTGATCAGATCCAACAGGGGTTTCATGAACGGCCTAAACATCTTGCACAGGTGCTAACTCCTCACTCATGTTTTCTAAACCAAGCCCATTCACTTAACTTCCAAATAAGTCCTTTATTCATTAATTCTGTCTCCAAGATCTTTAGTTCTGCATGTTTCCATAAGAACATCTGCAGATGGCCTCTCTTGGACAAAACAGCACTTCCCTTTGTTTTGAGATGTCTCCGAACCCTGACTCTCCAATTCACAAACTTGAACAACATTACCAAGTTGTTTATCTTTAAATTCAAAAATATAGTAAAACAAATCAACGAGTACTGTCTCAGAATCTGAGAGAGCTGTTTCTGTCAGCAAGGTCAAAGGTCTTGAAACCAATCCAGACTTCACATGTACTTTACACAAAAGTCCAGAGACAGCACCCTTCTCAATATCTTCAATAACATTCACCTCATCAATGTACTCATCCGAACTTTCATCTCATCATCAACTTTTAGAACACTGTCTAACTCCAGCGATTGAGAATCCTCAATTTCCGCTGGTACCAAGGTTAACCCATTATTCACTGAACCAAGACTATCTGACACAAAAGGACTGCGTTCCTTTTCAACCGAGTCAGACACCTCAGACCTTAACTGAGTTTCAACACAAGGTTCAGTATCCTGTGAATTCACAAGGGCTTCAACAACCTGAACACAGGCAATCGGGCCAGCTGCCTCTTCTACGCTTTCATTACAAGTCCCAATTTCAACTTCCAGTTCACCATCATTATTCCAGCTACTCTCTTGGAAGCTCTTATTGAGGAAAAACTTAACCTCATAGGTTAAAGAAAACTCGTCTGCTGACTTAGCAGATCCTGAAATGGTCTCAGCCACTTTCTCATCCTCCCTCTTTATTTTTTACGACCGAAACTGAACCTTAGCCTCAGTAGGTTTACTTTCAACAACATTTCCCACACATCCTCTTCAAACGTTCCCTTGGATATATAATATTCCGCTATTGACGCCTGTATTATCGACTTCCTCATTCTAGTGTTCAGCTTAAGTTTTTCTGAGTAATTCGCAACAGCGCATCCCTCAAACATCAACTAATGATTCAGGGGGTGGTTCTAACGTAACAAAATGAAACCCGTATTGTGTTGGAGTGCTTTGCTAATAATGCAACATTATTAATAGTGAAACATTACGCTGAGCGAACCTGAGTACCTGACTGCAGACCGCAGTCCCTACACTGTATTTCATGTGCCACTTCATTGTCTGTTCTTCAAACCTGTCTGAGTCCTTCTGCAGACACCCACTTTGCTCTAAGCTGCCTATCCGGCACCTACCTTCGTAGCAACTGCAAAGTCGGTCACCAAGCCAATAACTCTGTCTTCCAAATCGTTGATTTTAACATGACCATAAATAATCTTATTACCGACTCCAGAGAAACGCCATTGGTTACCGGTAGCAAACGGAATAGGCTCGCATTGTTCTAACTCTTTGCCTCATGCCGGTAAACCAATCTTCGATCTGTGCCAGTATCTTTCCTGTAATGCCGTGAGTTGTGATCTTGTTTGGCAGCCTCGTGTGCAGCAGATCTTCAAATACTATCTGAAAATCCAAGAGAAAATCATCCACCGGATCTCCTTTTGCCTATTCTGCTTGCAATTTTCTCAAAAAGAATTCCAAGAGACTTCTCAGGCAATATACACCCTGAAGAAAGCCGTGCTGAATTTGGCTTACTTTAGCATGCGCCAAGTACCCCGAAAAATCATCCTTAGTGGAATCCAATCATTGAGGTCAGACTAACTGTTCTATAATTTCCTTTCTTCTGCCTCCCTTCCTTCTTAAAGTGTGGGTGACTTTGCAACTTCCTAGCCCGCCAGAAACATTCCAAAATCGGGACAATTTAGAAAGATCATTTCTTATTCTTTAAGAGAAACGTGAGGGGGGAACGTCTTCACTCAGATGCGGTGAGAATGTGGAATATGCAGCCATAGCAAGTGGCAGGGTCGGTATTCAATATTTCAGAGAAGTTCGGATGGGTATATGGATGGGAGCGAATGGATGACTATTGTCTTGTTCCAGGTTGCTGGAACTAGGCAGATTAATGGCTTGGCACAGACTAGACTGGCCGAATGGCATTGGCCTTTGTTGTAATGTTCCATGACTCTAATGCCTGCACAAACTCTTCAACTATCCCTTTCTGTACCCTGGGGTGTACATCACCTGGTCCAGGAGGTTTGTCTACCTCCAGGCGTTCCAGCTTCCAAAGCACATTTCCTCATTAGTAATGGCATCTACACTCACTTCTCTCCATGGTAATCTTGGAGTATTGGCTTTTCTAAAAAAAAAAGATGATAAGTCAGAGTAAGAAGCGTACTGGGGCAGGAGAGGAATAATAACAAGGAGTTTCTTCATCGGTGAAACTGGGAGATAGGGAGGGGTGTTAATTAAAAAAAACCTCTTCAGGATGTTTTTCTAAACGAAAACAGAATTGAGCACTGCATGCCGGCATGTGTAAAACTAATACAACATACACAGCACTAAACTTAAATGAGAGCACAATCCAGAAACATGAAGAAATGGTGACCATGGAAGATCAAGTGAACCACTCATGTCCGTCCACAGAAGACATTCCAGCGATCTGAGCACACAATTTCTTAGCCAACTGAGAAATGAGTGTACCTCGTGACCGCTGTACCTCAAGTTATACCAGCTTGAGCTGAGAAACAAGTAAAATAAAATAATTATTATAAGTGGTTGACAAACCCTGTATAGACAGTCAATCGCTCCTTCACCATCAAAGTTAGAAGAATTAATTAAATAGTAGAACCATATTCTAAAGATATAAGTATGAACTTTTACAGGATAAGTGCAGAGCAAAATTGTAAAAGTTGCAATAGAGCTGGTAGTGTTGGAACCAGATAAGACAGATACGATACAACTGAGAGATGGATATTTAAACATAGACCAAAAGACGTGAGAGCAGAGTTAGGTATTCGAGTCTGCTCCGCCATTTCATCATGGCTGATCCAATTTTCCTCTCAGAGCCAATCGCCGGCTTTCTCCTTGTATCCCTTCATGTCCTGTCTCGTCATGAATCTATCAGTCTCTGTCTTAAATAAGCACAAAGTCTTGGCCTCCACTCTGCCTGTGGCAACGAATTCCACAGATTCACCACACTCTGGCTAATCTCATCAACTTTGCAAATGGACGACTCTTTGTTCAGAAACTGTCTCCTCTGGTCCTAGACTCTCCCACCATAGTACACATTCGGACATCATCCAATCCATCGGGGACATTCGATAGATGTAAATTGTATCACCCATCAAAGTCTCTTCATATGACAAGATATCCAATACTGTAATCATTTTGTATAAACCTCTGTTAAACTCGCTCAAGTGTTAGCCCATCCTTTCTAAGATCAGGTGCCCAAAACAGCATACAATCTCTAACTGAGCTGTCGTGCCTTTTTCTGTTCACAGCTGGTATGTACAGACCACGTGAGGTCCTCGGTGATGTGGATGCCGAGGAACTTAAAGCTGTTCATCGTCCCAACCCCAGATACATTGATGTCAATAAGGGTTAGCCTGCCTCCATTCCTCCTGTCGTCCGCAACCAGCTCCTTAGTTTTTGCGACATTGCGGGAGGTTTTTTCACGACGTCACAGCGTCAGAGAGATAAATTTTTCCCTGTAGGCCACTTCGTTATTTTTTTGAGATTAGTCCAATCAATAGAGTATCGTCGGCAAATGTAATTAACAGACTGGAGATGTGGATTGCGATACAGTAATGGGTATACAGGGAGTAAAGGAGGGGACTCAGTACATGGCCCTGAGGGGCTCCTGTGATGAAAGTCAGAGGAGTGGAGGTGAGGGAGCCCACTCTTACAACCTGCTGGTGATCTGAGAGGGAGGGTCAAGGACGAGATCTCTGAGCTTCCTGTCGTGACTGGGGGCAATTATGGTGTTGAATTCTGAACTGTAGTCCAATAATAGCATTTTCACATAAGCATCCTTCTTCTCCAGATGTCTAAGGCGTTGATGGTGTGGTATGCATATCATAATGGTCCAGCGCCATCCTTTCGTAAAAGGATTTCATACACTCCTGACACAGGCCCGCGTCAGTCACCAAGTAATCGCCACGCCCCGCTGTGTCCCCACATCCTCATGTCATTCCGCATACCCATCCCATTGTCCCATTCTTTGTCCACTGCCCCGTGTCAGGGTCCAAATTAATCACACCACCCGCTCCCGTCCCACAGCCCTGGTTCAATTCCCAAAGTAATTAAACTTGTAAGTGGAATTATGATGATATTAGGCTGAAACGTCAAAGTATCAGTCGGGAACGGAGATGTCCTGGGAATTGCACAACTGAAATGTGAAGTTATTTTAGGCTGCACTTACATGGGGATCTGGACAGGTTTGCCCCAATCAGACAGGGAATGGACGGTAAGGTGAAGGAACCATGGTTGACAAGAGATGTGAAACTTCTGGTCAATAGGAAGAAAGAAGCTTTAGGAAGTTGAGCTCAGGATTAGAAAGCAGGTATCAGACATGACTGTAGATTTACAAAGTAGCCGGGGACAAACCGAGGAATGGAATTATGATAACTAGAAACATCTACAAAAAGTCTGCAGTAACATTAAGGAAAACCCCAAGCCATTCTTGATGTATGTGAAGAAAAGGATACCTGGAGTGAGTGTAGGACCTGTTGGGGATAGAAGATGAAATAAGCCCCTGAGTTCAGGGAAAGTAATGCTGGTCCTGAATGAAGTCTTCAGTACAGTATTCACCAGTCAGAGGGACGTTTGTGAGGAGAGCGTTAAACGGGTGATGTGCGACAACATATCGAAGTTAAGAGAAAGGATGTGTTGGAACCTTTGAAAAAAATACATAGGATAGTTAAGTCCTCTTGTGTGGTCAGGAAAATCGCTGGGTGACTGCTGGCAGCGGTGACTCCTACCTCAGTGACGGGCAAATTATTGCAGAACATTCTTAGACACAGGATTTAGATGAATTTGGAGATGCATTACCTGATTTGGGAGAATCAGTATGGCTTTGTGAGGGGCAGATCATCTTTCACGGGCCTGGTTCGGTTAAACATGGCAGGACCTTTCAGAACGTAAGAAAAATTGGTATCCTGGTAAAGGTGGATTGTGGATTCAGGACTGATGCCTAAGAAGGCAGAGAATAGTTGTAGATGGAACGTCTTCCCTTTGGACGCTGGTGCCTGTAGTGTCCGGCAGAGATCTGTTCTGAGACCCCCCCCCCCCCCCGGATTTCTGTGCTTTAAAAATGATGTGAATAAGGAAGTCGAACGGTGAATTATTGTATTTTCAATGATTTGGAAGTTGGAGGAATTATGGATAGTATAGAAGATAGTCAGAGTTTACAACAGGACAGTGACAGTGCTGAGAAGTTACAGATGGTGCTCAATCCGGAAAAGTACGAAATGATTCACTTTGGAAGGATGAATTTGAAGGCAGAGGTGATACTTTCTCGAGTCAAACGAGGTCCGCACATTAGTACGAGTTCCACAATGGAAATAGAGTCGTGACACTTTCTCCAATAAACCGAGGGCCGCTCATCGGTACGAGAACCACAATCGGCACGGAGTGGTGCACTGCAGGAGCAGAAGGAAGTGTGATTGACAGATTGACAGGTGAGCTTGAACACATCCGCTGTTCTGCACATGCCCATAGTGACGCTCGAAAGGCAATATACCTGACAGTAAATCAGGAGAAAAACACAACTTCTTTGCAAATAAGAGAACAGCCTTGGAATGTTCCAGCCTTGGAAGCCTTGGAAGGATTCACAGATTTCACTTGCTACTTTTGTTCAAAGAGAGAATGAATGGAGAAATAGTGGTAAAATTCTGGCAGGTTTGAGAATATGTTTAAAGTTAAATAGACTGCATCGCAGGTCACGGGTGTGTGGTGGTCAAGTTATTGACTGGCAGAGGATTGATAGATAGATAGATAGATAGATAGATAGATAGATAGATAGATAGATAGATAGATAGATAGATAGATAGATAGATAGATAGATAGATAGATAGATAGATAGATAGATACTTTATTCATCCCCAAGGGGAAATTCAAAATTTTTCCAGTGTCCCATACACTTATTTTAGCAAAACTAATTACATACATTATTTAACTCAGTATAAATATGATATGCATCCTAAATTACCCTCCCAAAAAGCATTAATAAATAGCTTTTAAAACGTTCTTAAATAGTTTACTAAAGTGCATTAAGTGGTAACTTCAGCTCAGTCCTAACCCCAGCACTTTAACATGTCTTGCCTCTGGCGGTTGAATTGTAGAGCCGAATGGCGTTGGGGAGTAATGATCTCTTCATCCTGTCTGAGGAGCATTTCATTGACAGCAACCTGCTGCTGAAGCTGCTTCTCTGTCTCTGATTGGTGCTGTGCAGAGGATGTTCAGGGTTTTCCATGATTGACCGTAGCCTACTCAGCGCCCTCCGCTCTGCCACCGATGTCATACTCTCCAGTTCTGTGCCCACGACAGAGCCCGCCTTCCCTACCAGCTTATTAAGACGTGAGGCGTCCCTCTTCTTAATGCTACCTCCCCAGCACGCCACCACAAATAAGAGGGCGCTCTCCACAACTGACCGATAGAACATCTTCAACATCTCACTACAAACATTGAATGACGCCAGCCTTCTGAGGATGTACAGTCGACTCTGTGCTTTCCTGCACAGGGCATCTGTGTTGGCAGTCCAGTCTAGCTTCTCGTCTAACTGCACTCCCAGATACTTGTAGGTCTTAACCTGCTCCACACATTCTCCATTAATGATCAGTGGCTCCATATGAGGCCTAGGTCTCCTAAAGTCCACCAGCATCTCCTTGGTCCTGGTGATATTGAGACGCAGGTAGTTTGAGTTGCACCATATCACAAACTCCTGTATCAGTTTCCTATACCCTTCCTCCTGACCATTCCTAACACACCCCACTATGGCCGTGTCATCAGCGAACTTCTGCACATGGCAGGACTCAGAGTTATATTGGAAGTCTGATGTGTACAGGGTGAACAGGACTGGAGAGAGCACGGTCCCCTGCGGTGCTCCTGTGCTGCTGACCACCGTGTCAGACCTACAGTCTCCCAACCGCACATACTGAGGTCTGTCTGTCAAGTAGTTCGTTATCCAAGCCACCATGTGTGAGTCTACTGTCATCTCCGTTAGTTTGTACCTTAAGATCCTGGGCTGGATGTTGTTAAAGGCACTCTCTGGAATATCGCTGTGGCTCTTTTAAGTTGTGTCGTTGTAACACGTGTCAGCTCTCACTGTGATTTCCAACACTCAAACCGCCCGGAATGACTGGAACGAACGAAAGAAAAGAGTGAACGGATATTCCCCTTTAATAAAGAAGTGTTCTCCATTTCACCCGCCAGAACAAACTCCTTGCCTCAATTTTAGAAGCACATGTGCTCCGGTGAATGTACAAAATAAATCGACTTCATTATGAACGCCTCCATGAACACTGATACAAAAATGTCCTGTTTAAATAGCTGAGGTCAGTTGTCATGGAATTTAAATTGGCAAATTCACATTATACTTTGTTTTAAAGTAAGTAGATTGCAATATCCCTTGAGGAGTCAAATTCATGGCACGGTGACAGAGTGAATAAAAATTGTTTAACGTAAGTGCTTGTGCAGTTGGTTGTCACTAATGTCCCTGACGTGATAGCCATGCTAATTGTCTCAGTGGAATTGTTCTCACCTCAATAAAAGTCTGCTAAACCGAACCCCAGTCAACCTGAGCAGCTGAAACGCTCCGTACAACTGAACGCTGCTTCTGACGGAATATGGGATATCCGGCGATTTACTACATTGCAGCCATTTACTATCCCACACTGGTAGCGGTTGGTGTCCCCGGTATGATGCCGGAGCTGGTCACATTATGTCTGGTGCCGTCGTATCTCTGCTCCGGTATCCGCACTGTTACTAAGCACAGATGCTACCGACGGCTGAAACGTGCTCCCGGAATGGAGGATTCGGGCATCTGATTGTTTTATTTTTACTTTCCGTATTTCTATAGCAGTGTTTACTTTCTTTTGTCAATTAAGTTGGTGCTGATATTGTCGTTGTTTCACAATTTCACCTCGCTAGGCTTTCTGAAGTGATGCTGGTCTCTGCTTTTCTAGGTCGGAGTCTCGATCAGTGTGGACATTCCGACCTTATAACAACGTGGCAGCTTATTTAAATGAAACGTAGGTCTGTTCCTCTGTAAGTCACTACATGATAACTCGTGCTTTATATCTCCTTCATGGCACTTGTCACGGCTACAAATAATCCCGTCTGTTCTTTCTCCTCTAATAACGGAAATGGTGTTGTTAACAGGGGCGATCGACTGCTCACCGGTACGTGAGTCCTGGAACTCGGATGCCTCGCTCTAAACTGTGGGAAGGTCGGCAATCCACTGACACTCACATCCGTCATTGTCCTCCAGCCGGAGTGCAGCGACCGAGACCGCACACACTGGATTCCCGCTTTCCACTTCCAAACAGACTATACCCTCCATAGCATCGGAAGAATGGGGGCAGTCACGGAGATGCTGCTAACAATATTTCTATTTTATTTTCAATAATCTTGTATTTAATTTAACAGCGACTGTGATCCTCTCTCGGGGAAAATGCATCACCTAAACCTGGTTGAAATGGCTTTTGCTGATCGGATGCGGGTTATCGATGTTACTTTAGTGGAATAGACTGACTTTATCATCATTTCGTCTAATTATATTTCTTTTTGCATTTTCAATTTCTTGCAGTTAATTTAACGGCGATTGTGATCCTCTCTCGGGGAAAATGCGGGCTCTCCAAATGCATCACCCGTTACCTGGTTGGAATGGCAACAGCGGATCTGATGGTAGTTATCGTTGCTGCTCTAGTGGAACAGACCAACTTTATCTACATTTATTCAAGATCCCTGCTCATCACTCCTGTATGCGCTCTGACACTTGTATTTGTGACCGTAACGACGGACTGTTCTGTTTGGTTGTCGGTCAGTTTTACCTTCGATCGCTTCATCGCAATATGTTGCCAAAAGCTGCGGAACCGATACTGCACCGAGAGAACAGCAACGGTGGTTATCGTGACCGTGGTTATCGTGAGCTGCGGGAGATGTGTCCTGATTTACTTTGCCATTGAACCTTACGTCATCATTGACAACACGCCGTGGCGGTGCACCGGCACACATGAATACGCTACTTCACCCGTGTGGAGAGGATACGCAATACTGGACTGTATTTTAACACCATTGCTACCAATAGGCTTAATCCTGGTGTTTAACGGGTTAACCGTAAGGCATATCGTTGTGGCAAATAGAGTCCGCAGAAAGCATGGGCACAGCAGCGACAATCAGAAAGATGCCGAGGTGGAAAATCGCAGAAAATCAGTGATTTTGTTGTTTTCTATATCAGCTAATTTCATATTATTTTGGATGCCCAATGTAGCCCATTCCCTGAAATGGCAATTGGAAAACTATTTCTACGAGGACAGATATTTGAGTTCCCCAGTATACATCCTTCAGCAATTTGGGTTCATGTTGCAAATGCTCAGCATGTGCACCAATACTTGAATCTATACACTGACACAGAGGAAATTCAGAGAAGAGCTGAGCAATGGAATGAAGTATGTGTTTACATTAAATGGCCATCTGTGTAGATAACGCAGCTGTTTAATGATAAGTCAGCGGAGATTTCAATTAAAGCCGTTTTACAATGAAATGGTTTGGCAAATATGTAATTAATTCAAACAATCATATTCCGGAAATTGCAGAATTGTCGGAAGATTGATTACTTCATACAGTTCTGAAAGGTAGCAATGCAAACGTTCAATGCTGCTGGCGTTAGTGTTACATTGGTTCAAGTCATCACAGACACTGAATTGTCACAAGGGCAGGGATGGCTTCAGGACTTTCCTGTTTTAAGATATTTCAAAATGGACAGGGTCCGGTAACCGGTTCAGGTATGGCATAATTTCTCAGCTGTGTCCAGGATGGATCATGTCACTATAAGAAGAAAGGCGGACCCGCAAACAGTCGATACCGGATCTACTCTTAGAAAAGCAAACCGGTCCGGTGACAGATCTCCCCGACAGTCACATTGCACAGGGATAGGAGAAGAGAGCCTGGAATTGGGGGTCTGCAATATATGGTGTTACCTGGCAGGAACTTGGGAACGTACATTGTGAAATGTTGTACTCATGGAAATGCGCAACAGATCAGTGGAGATTGTTTAGGGACAACTGACATGGGGTTCAGTTAGGCTTTTCTCGTTGACGCAGGGAAAGGATGATAACGTAAAGTAACCCTGGGTGACAAGAAAGTTGTAACAACTCGTCAAGAGGAAGAAAGAACGAAACTTAAACAGTAGGAAGAAAAAATCATCTCGGGTTATGTCGAGTCACAATGTACACAGGAAATAATTTAACAATGGACAGAAGATTTAGAAAGGGACTTGCGAAGACCTTGACGAGTAGCACTGTGCAGAACAGGAAGAGACTGGAGTGAGTGTGGGCAGATCAGAGGAAAGCTCGTCTCGGGAGTCCAAGGAGGCAGTGAAGCTCCTTACTGAATACATTGACCAATGGGAACACAGCGTAAAAAGGCAGATCTGCCAGAAAGAGGATGCGATGGAAACTTGTAAAACATTGTGATAGATTATTTTCCGATACCTGAATTTGGGATACCAGGTAATTTGGGAAAGAGAGCGAAGATATTACTGCGCTTTTGGACATTGTATGTGCGTCTTCGCTGGCCACAAAAGTAGAACTAGAAGATTGAAGGGTGGAAAATGTTATTCATTTGTTGACGAATGATAATAGGGGTATTTCTTGGAATTATAGACCAAACTCTTGTCAAAATCTTCAACTACCTCTCTCTGAACCCTGGGGTTTACATCATGTGATACAGGATTCTTATCCACCTCTGGGCGTTCCAGCGTCCAAAGCAGATTTTCTCATTAGCAGTGGGATTTATACTCACTTCTGTCCACGGTACTCTAGATTTATTGACTTTTAAAAAAAAAAGATTATAAGAGAGAGTAAGAAGGGTAGTGGGCAGAAGAGGAAGAATAACAAGGAGGTATTTCATCAGTGAAACTGGGAGAAGAGGAGGGGTGTTAATTAAAAAGAACCTCCTCAGGATATGTTTTTCTTAACGAAACCAGAGCTGAGCACTGCATGCCGGCATGTGTAAAACTAATACAAAATACACACCACTAAACTCAAATGAGAGCACAATCCAGAAACCTGAAGAAATGGTCAGTATGGAAGATCAAGTGAACCACTCAAGTCCGTCCATTGAAGACATCCCAGCGATCTGAGCACACAATTCCCTTGCAAACTGAGAAATGAGTGTGCTTAGCCACCGCTGTGCCTCAAGTTATACCAGCTTGAGCTAAAAACAATTAAAACATAATAATAAGTATTATAGGTTGACAAACCCTGTATAGGCAGTCGATCGCTCCTTCATCATCAAAGATAGAAAAATTAATTAAATAAATAGTAGAACTATCTTCTAAAGATATGCGCAAGAACTTTAGACAGGACAAGTGTAGGCCACTCCGTTATATTTAGAGATTAGTCCAATCAATATAGTATCATCGGCAAATTTACTTAACAGACTTGAGCTGTGTGTGGCGATACAGACATTGGTATATAGAGAGTAAGGGAGGTACTCAGTACATGGCACTGAGGGCTCCAGTGATGAAAGTCCGAGGGGTGGAGGTAAGGGAGCCCACTCTTACAACATACTGGCGATCTGAGAGGCGGAGTCAATGACAAGATCACTGAGCTTCCTGTCGAGCCTGCGGAGAATTATGGTATCGAATTATGGTAATGTAGTCCAAGGATAGCATTCTCACATAAGCATCCTTCTTCTCCAGATGTGTAAGGACGGTGTGTCGAGCAGTGGCTATTGCACCGTCCGTCCATCGGTTGTGTCGGTTTGCAAATTATAAGGGGTCCAACACCCTCCTTTCGTAAAAGGGTTGCATACGCTAATCACACAGGCCCAAGTCAGTCACCAAGTAATTTCAATGCCCGGCTGTGTCCCCACAAGCTCGTGTCATTCCCGATACCCATCCCTTTGCCCCACTCTCTGCTCACTGCCCCGTGTCTGGTTCCAAATAACTCACACTGCCCGCTCCCGTCCCACAGCCCCATGTCAGTTCCAAAGGTTATTAACTGTGTAAGTGGAATTATAATGTTATTAGGTTGGAATATCAAAGCATAAATCAGGAACGGATATGTCCTGGAAAATGCACAACAGAAATGTGAATATATTTTAGCCTGCACTTACACGGGGTTCTGGACAGGTTTGCTCCATTCAGACAGGGGAATGACGGTAGGGTGAAGGAACTAAGGTCGACAAACGATGTGAAATATCTGGTCAAGAGGAAGAAAGAAGCTTTAGGAAGCTGACCTCAGGATTAGAAAGCAAGGATCAGAGATTACTGTAGATTTACAAAGCAGCCGGGCACCAACTGAAGAATGAAATTAGGATAACTAGTATTATGAATTCCTGTAACTGGATTACTTACCAGCAAGGATAGAGAGGTCCGTTGACGTCTGATGGTACTATTTTTAAAAGGCTTTATCTACAAGGGAGCAGACAAATAAGATTAATACAAACATTCAGATAATATACGTCGTCAATACTTAATCTAAAAGCGCGGGTATAATAATAATCATCAATAAGAAATAGCTCGATCGTTTGTCTAGGGTATAATATATTGTCCGATGGAAATACAAAAGTCACTCAGTTACTGCAGGCTTCAGCCTTTGGTGACCGCTGGGTTTTTACTTGTTGGAGAGAGAAAGATTTGTGAGAAAAGAAACTTGCCCGGGTCTTTTATGAAGCAAATCCGTTGAATCGGGAAAGTTGGTTCCCCGTTGTGACTACAAGAAAATCGTTTCTGTGGTACAAGGATGTTGCCGGGTCTGGAGTTCATGCTAATCCATTGGTTAACAGTGTCTACTGTCGTGATACTTCGTTCCTATTTCATCCTTGTACTTTCATTTAATTTCAGTTTCGTGTACTTCTTACCAGAATAGTATATGTTCGTTGGAGTGGTTAATCATGTTTCCGTTAATGAAAATATATCCTTAGATGATTTATCTGACTGTTCTGTAAAGTATTTATGTCTTATTCTGTTCATCCTTCTTTCCCAGGTGGCGTTAATGTTAGTGGGTTCGAGTGTACATGGTGTTTTCTAAAATTCCTCATTTCAGTCCTTATTTTCCTTTGTAAAATATCCAGATTGGTGACAGACCGGGATATTATGTGATATGTGTGTTGTACACGTCAATACGTATTATTTTATTTCTCTCGGCTCAAGCTGATAAAACCAAAGGTCCGGGCACACTCGTTTCCCAATTGCTCAGAACTTTCCGACTATTCTAATGGAGGTCAGTATTGAGCTTTTCTGGAGATTTACTGACATACTGCTGAGTGAAGATGGTGACGGGGGGGAGGATGGGGGAGTTGGAGGCGGTGATGCGTGTGGTCAGACGAGAGAAGATGGTGAGGGAGCTACACACACGCAGACAGGGAATTTGAAAGTTCCATTCTCTCTGACACAAACACAGTCACCAAATTAGCACCATGGGAAGTTTCCCATTCTCGCTCCGGTCGCCAGTTCCTCCTGTTCCCGAGCTGCGGTGCGAGTTTCTGCTGCTCTGAATGGAGCCTTTCACGCGTCGCTGTTCCGTCCGAATCTCGTCTCCGATTGACACTGATCCTGACACTCACTGTCTCTCTCCGTATCTCTCCCTCTCACTCCCTCTTTAACTATCACACTTTTTATACGCTGACTCTCTGCCTCACTCTCTCTCTCTCTCCCCCCCCTCTCTCTCTCTCTCCCTCCCTCCCTCTCATTCTCTTGATTTCTCTGTCTTTCTTTCTCTCAGTCTCTCCCTCTCTCGGTGTCACTCATCGCTCTCTCGGACTTAATCTCTTACACTCTCCCTCGGGTTTGCCTTCTGTTTTTCTCTGTCCTCTCCCGTATTTGTCTGCCTGTCCCTCTCTTTATTTCTACTCCCTCTAAACTTTTTCTCTATAACAATCCTTCTCTTCCTCGCACTTCCTACCGTGGGAAAGTGTGTGTGTGTGTGTGTGTGTGAGACAGAGAGAGAGAGACATTTACCCCACCACACTTCTCACACTCCACGTCACCATTGAGACGATGGGGAAAGAGAGGCAGACGGCAGAGAGTGAGAGAGAGAGAGACGAGAGAGACGGGAAAGAAAGAGCTCTGGAGTAGAGAGTATGGACAGGGTCTCAGAATCTGAGGCAGACAGACTGTGGTGAGGAGATAGTGGAGAAGGACTCCGGAGGAAGGAAACCCTGCTCAATTACCATCAGCAGGTATAGTTCATTGATTCTATTATGATCATTATTTTATGTTGTTTTTGTGTATGCCTGCAAGAAAATGACTTGTTTAGCACATCTTTGTGGGCCGAATGGCCTGGATGGTGCTGTAGGTTTTCCATGTTTCTAAACTGAATCTCAGAGCTGTATATGGTGACGGTAGATGTACTTCCACAATAAATTTGCTTTTATCTTTGAAAGAGACTGTCGGAGAGAGGGAATCTGGGACGAAGGGAAAACGACTGGGGAGGGAGGAGAGTGAGACGGGGAGAAAAGCCAGTGAGGGAGACGGAGAGACCACGACGGGAGATAGAGAAAAATCGTAGATTAGCGAGCAGCCGGGATGAGGAAGAGATTTGGGATTAGATCAAGGATATAGAGACAGGACGAGGGGACGTGGAGCAGGATATTAAGATAGATAGCTTGGGGGCAAGAATCTGTCACATGGTCCGGCCGTGAGAGCCCGAATGCTTAGGTGCCTTTTCTCAGACTGCAGGAGGGAGAAGAGTTCATATGAGGGGTGCGTCGGGTCCTGCATAATGCTGTTTGATTCGTGGATGCAGCGTGTTTTGTAATTGTCCGTAATGGCGGGAAGAGAGACCCCGATTATCTTCTCAGTTGACCTCACTATCCGCTGCAGGGTCTTGCGATCCCTGCAGACCATTTTCAGTCAAGCTTTTACCCCCTCCCTATTGACCATTCTAAATCCATCTGTCGTTCCCTCCCAATTCACCATTTTCAATCAGGAACCCCTCGCAGGACAGACACTCTCGACATCTCTCCACTCGATTGCGCAGACTGTTTATCAAAAGCAGTAAATATATCTCAAACAACAGAGACCGATCCGACATCCTCATCTCCGGATCCTGTGCGTCATCACTCCGAGTGTCGTGGAGAGAGGAGGATACAGACACCAGGAAACGACACCGTGCGCGGTAAAACTCTCGGTGTGGAGACAGAGATCGAGAACCGTGCCTGGCAAAATTCCCAGCTTGGGATGTGGAGAAGGGAAACCGTGCACTGTCTAACTTCCTGTGTGTTATGTGGACACCGGGAACCGGGCACAATGAATCTTCCGGCGTGGGTACACGGAAACCATAAACCTCTCTCACACCCACCTCCACCCCAGCCATCTTCAGGAAGACGTGCTGAAAGTCCTTCCGTCCGATGTTATCAATCGTCTCCGCCAGGAGATGAGCAACGTCAGTGTTACAAAGCCGTCAACATCCACACCACCCTTTACTTTCCTAGCAACTGATAAACCCATCGGCGTTATCGTCAAATTTCGTAAACCCCGCTTCGAGTTCTGTCAAACACGGAATTCGGGCGTCCCCGCCAATTTTCAGGTTCACAGACCCGTTGGAGATGAACCGGAAGAGGTCTCATTGGGAGTTCGGACGATAGAAGTGATTGGGAAGCGGTGCAGACGATGGGGGTAAATGGGAAGGGGCGTGTCCCCACTAGCAGGCAAACGGTTGGAGTGAAATGGAAGGAGCAGGACCCACTGGGAGGCAAACGGTGTGACTGAATGGGAAGAGGTGGGATACTTTGGAAGTTTGGACGACATAAGCGAATAGGTAGGTGTACATCCCGTTCGGAATGCAGATGGTTGGAGTGAATGGGAAGGGGTGGGATTCATTGAGAGTGCGGATGGTGGGAATGAATGGGAAACATTGGCATTTGTTTGGGATCGCGCTCCGTGTTAGTGAACGGGAAGGGACGGTATCCTGTGAGGTGTGCGGACCGTGGGAAAGGACGGGAAGGTGTGTTTTGCAAAATTATCCTCAGCTTCGATTTCATCGTGGGCTACTTCTCGACCAGATTGTTAACCGCTATGTTTAGGATTTCATCTGTACTCCCCTGCCCGTTTGTGCCCCCTCCCAACCTCTCCTGTTCTGTGCACACTGCTGCCCTCCCGTCTAGTGTGTATGTGTGTGTGTGTGTGTGTGTGTGTGTGTGTGTGTGTGTGTGTGTGTGTGTGTGTGTGTGTGTGTGTGTGTGTGTGTGTGTGTGTGTGTCTGTCTGGTTCCACGAGATACAGTTCCAAGGTGAACACAGTGTTGAGAGTCTCCTCTGTAATCTGTTTCAACTCGAAAACTACAGACTTCTTTTTTTCCTGTGTCTGACCATAGGAGTGTGTGATGGGACGGTGTGGAGGGAGGTTCACTCTGTGTCTAGCCCCGGGAGTGTGTGATGGGACGGAGTGGAGGGAGATTCACTCTGTGTCTGACCCCGGCAGTGTGTGATTAGATGGTGTGGAGGGAGATTCACTCTGTGTCTGACCCCGGTAATGTGTGATGGGACGGTGTGGAGGGAGATTCACTCTGTGTCTGACCCCGGGAGTGTGTGATGGGACGGTGTGGAGGGAGATTCACTATGTCTGACCCCGGGAGTGCGTGATGGGACAGTGTGGAGGGAGATTCACCCTGTCTGACCCCAGGAGTGTGTGATGGGACGGTGCGGAGGGAGATTCACACTGTGTCTGAATCAGGGAGTGTGTGATGGGACGGTGCGGAGGGAGATTCACTCTGTCTGACCCCGTGAGTGTGTGATGGGACGGTGTGGAGGGAGATTCACCATGTCTGATCCCGGGAGTGCGTGATGGGACGGTGTGGAGGGAGACTCACTATGTCTGACCCCGGGAGTGTGTGATGGGACGGTGCGGAGGGAAATTCACTCTGTCTGACCCCGGGAGTGTGTCATGAGACAGCGTGGAGGGAGATTCACTCTGTCTGACACCGGGAGTGTGTAATGGGACGGTGTGGAGGGAGATTCACTCTGTCTGACACCGGGAGTGTGTGATGGAATGATGTGGAGGGCGATTCTCTCTGGCTGACCCCGGGAGTGTGTGATGGGACAGTGATGAGGGAGATTCATTCTGTCTGACCACGGGATTTCGTGATGGGGCGGTGTGGAGGGAGATTCACTATGTCTGACCCCGGGAGTTTGTGATGGGACGGTGTGGAGGGAGATTCACTCTGTCTGACCCAGGGAGTGTGTGATGGAATGATGTGGCTCAACGCAGTTAGCCACGATGGAGATCAGATCCTCAGCACCCAGACGCTGAGACGCTGCTCTACCAGTGTGAGGAGCTCAGACGCATGGGGGCAGCAGTAACCCCAGGTCACTGTTTCTCCTCTAATGAGACCGAAGTCCGACACCAAGACGGGAAGTTACAGCGTTTTATTGATTTCATCATGACAAATGTAAACTAAACAATGTGTGAGCTTCTGATGTGCGGGACTAAATAAGCTGCTCCCGACTCACTCACAGTCGCAGACAATTAACTGACCGGCGACAAGGAGTGACAGTTTGAACAATGAGTCCCGTTTCTCAGCGTCACACTGCATCGGGGAACCGATGATTTTAAAATCACACTTTCGGGCCGTGTCCGGGATCGCTGCAGATCCAGGGTCACTCCATCAGCAAAGGGAGCAAAATGATTCTCGCCCGGAAAATTCACCCCCCCCCCTCACCGCAGGACCCTGGTGTCCCAGAAATAAAATCGCCATCCTCAGGATCTTCCAGTCTGTGCCGTTCCCCGGGGTGTCACATGGGGGAGTCGAACGCGAATGTCCGGCGAAAGCAGCTTTCCTGGACAGGAGCCAGATACAGGCGGAAAAACGTCAATGCGGGAGCGAAACGAACGACACAGGAACCACTTCCGTTAAAACCGTTGGGAATTACGCCTGAAGCGCGCCATTAAATTTAAGGGGGGGGGGATTTAAAGGGGAGGGTGTGAGTTAAAGGGTCGGGCGGGGAATCGGCTTAAATGACGCCACCCCGTGATGGGGATGTTCACACATTCTGATGTTCAGGATCACTTTCAGTCCGTGTCTAACTCCCTGCAGAGGTCCCAGTTCGTTCTTCCCGGTCTCACTGAACTGATTCCCGTACAGCCTGAAACAGATGGGAGACTAAAGATAAAATAAACGATTGCACAACAGTATCTGTAACAGGGGACTGGGGTTAATGTTTCAACAACGCTCACAGACAAATACCACCAGAAAACCCGCGGATCCGCTGATATTTTATCACATTGAACATTAACACAAACACTCACCCGATCACCTCCAGACTCGGGAGGGTCAGTATGAGGCGGCGGAGAGCGGAGACAGATCGGTCTGTGAGCGAGTTTAATTCCAGGTACAGCTCCGTCAGTGATGGGTTTGTACCGAGAGCAGAGACAAGATCGTCGGCACCAGAATCTGTGAGACCGACATTACTGAGCCTGGAGATGAGAGAGAGTGAGGGTGAAGGACACAGAGAGACAGGAGACGGTACAAACCTCCTGTGTTTATCAGTAACACAATTACTGATCACATTAATGTTCAGTGTCAGACACCCAGTGACTGTAAACACAATCTCCCACAGTCTGGAGATGAGAGAGAGTGAGGGTGAAGGACACAGAGAGACAGGAGACGGTACAAACCTCCTGTGTTTATCAGTAACACAATTACTGCTCACATTAATGTTCAGTGTCAGACACCCAGTGACTGTAAACACAATCTCCCACAGTCTGGTACTTACCACAGTCTCTGTATTTTACACTCCGGATTTCTCAGAGCCGCAGACACCAGTTTCACTCCTGAATCTCTTAGTTTATTACCACTCAAGCTCAGTTCCCTCAGTAATGGGTTTGTACTGAGAGCGGAGGCGAGATCCTCAGCACCAGTATCAGTGAGACCGACATCACACAGCCTGGAGATGACAGAGAGTGAGGGTGAAGGACACAGAGAGACAGGAGACGGTACAAATCCCCAGTATTTATCAGTAACACAATTACTGATCACATTCATGTTCAGTATCAGACACCCAGTGACTGTGAACAACATCTCCCACAGTCTAGTACTTACCACAGTTTCTGTATTTTACACTCCGGGTTCCTCAGAGCCGCAGACACTCGTTTCACTCCGGAATCGCCCAGACTGTTAACACTCAGGCTCAGCTCCGTCAGTGATGGGTTTGTACTGAAGGAGGAGACGAGAACTTCGGCACCAGAATTTGTGAGACCGACACGTTTCAGCCTGGAGATGAGAGAGAGTGAGGGTGAACGACGGAGAGAGAGACAGCAGACGGTACAAATCCGCAGTGTTTATCAGTAACACAATTACTGATTTTCTTTTTTCGTCAGCACGACTGCGCAAGTCGGCCAGTGTGAACAGCGAGAAGAGTTTAAAAGGAAGTCAGGTTTACAGAGCGAGCGTCAGAGGAGCGGGAGACAGAGGAGGAAGGCTTTGGCTCAACGGGGCTTCGGCGATGAAGGGTCGAGGCGAGGTAGGTTATCTGTTTACAATACAGACAGAGAGTATGTGTGTGAGGCTGGGTTTCTGTGCTCGGTGTCAGATGTAGGGATCCTGGAGACTCCCACCCTACCGGACGGCAACATCCGCACCCGGTGCGTCGAGCTGCAGCTCCTTAGGGACCGAGTTAGGGAACTGGAGATGCATCTCGATGACTTTCGTCTGGTCAGGGAGAGCGAGGAGGTGATAGAGAGGAGTTACAGGCAGGTGGTCACACCGGGGCCACGGGAGACCGAGGAACTGGGTCACAGTCAGGAGAGGGAAGGGCAAGAAGCAGGTACTAGAGTGTACCCTTGTGGCTGTACCCCTAATCAAGTGCTGCTGGAGTGGGGAACGGCATATCTGGGCGGAGCAACAGTAGCCGTGGGAAGAGTTAGTTCTAGAGAGCACCCTGTGGCACCCCATGACAATAAGTACTCCTCTTCGAGTACTGCTGGAGGGGGGGGACGGTCTACGTGGAGGGGTGCGGTTTGAAGCAATAGTGGTCCCTCTGGCACAGAGTTTTCCCCTGTGGCTCGGAAGGGTAGGGAAAGGAAGAGGATAGCAGCAGAGTATGGGGACTCTAGAGTTAGGGGATCAGACAGACGATTCTATGGACGCAAGAAAGAAACTCGGATGGTAGTTTGCCTCCCAGGTGCCAGGGTCCGGAATGATTCAGTTCGCGTCCTTGACATCCGGCAGTGGGATGGAGAACAACCAGAGTTTGTGGTACATATTGGTACCAGTGACATAGGAGGAAAAGGGAAGAGGTCCTGGAAACAGACTACAGGGCGTTAGGAAGAAAGTTGAGAAGCAGGACCTCAAAGGTAGTGATCTCGGAATTACTGCCTGTGCCATGTGACAGTGAGAATGGGAATAGGATGAGGTGGGGGATGAATGCGTGGCTGAGGGATTGGAGCAGGAGGCAGGGATTCAGATTTCTGGATCACTGGGACCTCCTTTGGACCAGGTGTGGCCTGCCTGCAGAGGAAGAACGGGTTGCGGTTGAATCCCAGGAGAACCGATATCTCCCACAGTCTTGTACTTACTCCAGTTTCTGTATTTTACACTCCGGGTTGCTCAGAGCCGCAGACACCAGTTTCACTCCGGAAGCTAGCAGTTTATTACCACTCAGGTCCAGTTCTGACAGTGATAGGTTTGTACTGAGAGCGGAGACGAGATCCTCGGCACCAGAATCTGTGAGACCGACATCACTCAGCCTGGAGATGAGAGAGAGTGAGGGTGAAGGACACAGAGAGACAGGAGACGGTACAAATCCCCAGTGTTTATCAGTAACACAATTACTGATCACATTAATGTTCAGTGTCAGACACCCAGTGACTGTAAACACAATCTCCCACAGTCTGGTACTTACCCCAGTTTCTGTATTTTACACTCCGGGTTCCTCAGAGCTGCAGACACCAGTTTCACTCCTGAATATCCCAGTTCATTCCCACCGAGTCTAAACACAAACAGACAGATTGATGAACAAAGTGATTTAAACCGTTTGTCTGAGGGAGTTTCGCTAACTCGGGTGTTTTCAAGAAACATTAAACAATTCAGTAAATCACTGATTGGGGTTCCCATCACTGTCAGTGTCCCTCACTGCCCAGCTCCAGGTTATTCACCGAATGTCAGTAATTTAGAATGTCGGTGTGACCCTGTAAACTCCACATATTCTGTCACATTCTCCGATGGTTAGAAAAGTGTTCCTGACGTGGGAGGGTCGGGAAGGGCAGGGATGAATGATGGGAGAAAGTCCCACATTGAGGAGGATTTGTGAATGGGAAAGTGTCGATGGGAGATGGTGGAACAGACACAACCTGAGTAAAAGGGATAGGAAGACGGGAGGGGCGGACCTGAACTGCGGCCCAGATGGACTGATGGTGATAGTCACACATGGGGAATGGCAGGGGAGGACAATCTCACAATGGTATTTCTTTCCTTCTCACTGGGACATTCTGCTGATGGTCTCTTGTCCCTCACCGGGAAGGGGGTGTGAATCTCTGACCCACCTGCTGCAGTCAGTGTCGGTCTGGCTGTCAGTAAAAGTGAGAAGGAACATTGTCAATGGACGTGTCACAGGCAGCGAGAAACACGGCCATTCCTGTGATTTACTACCATTAAACCAATGGCCGTCATTCACTGATCTAATGAAGTCTGCAACATCCCTTCACAAGGAAACAGAACCCTCCCGTCCTTGGGGAATGACTGACCGATGCCCCGGGCATTTGTCACAATTCTTCACAATCTGATTTACTACAAATTTACTGAAATTCTTTTACAATGAAGCAACACAATGGAACAGTTTCACAGTTCAGAATGAGAGATAAATCAAGTTACCTCAACTCCTGGCACTTGTGCAGCCCGGGTCCCAGCCGCTGGATTCCTTCACACTGAATGTGGCAGTCCTGCAGGTCGAGGTGTTTTATTGTATCACAGAGTCCGATGACATGAGACAGGACCGTGCAGTCAATCGGGGTCAGTGTCATTCCACAGAATGAAAGTGTTTTCACAGATCCCAGTGCGGCCTGAGCGAGTCTACGATTCTGAGACTCAAACAGGTAGTGCAATGTGTTCAGGAAACTCCTTTTCCCAGCTTCATTCTTTATGTTTCCACTCTGGCGTTTAACCTCCTCCTTCACCCAGTCAATCACCTGGCAGGTCGTTTCATTGGGAAATGGGCCCAGAAACTCCTCCAGACCCCGAGCTGTCATTGGGTTGGAGAGACCAGCAACAAAACGGAGAAATACCTCAAACCGCCCATCCTTCACGCAGTGGGCTTCAGTGAGCTGTTTCATATTATCTCTGCCATCTTGGATCAGAAATTGTGCGACTGCAGCTACAAACTCTTGGATGGTGAGGTGTGGGAATGTGTACACCACACAGCGGGCAGAATCCTCTCTCTCCAAAAGCTCCATCAGGAACCCGGACAGGAACTGAGAAGGCTGCAGATTGTAGTTGATCAAATCTCCATCTGTAAACACAATCTTCTTCTCGGACACTCCTCTGAAGGCCATCTGACCAACCCTGAGTAACACATCACGGGGGTTCTCAATCTCACGGCCGTGGTTTTTCAGGATGTTGTAAATATAGTAGGAATACAGCTGGGTGATGGTCTTGGGAACTCGCTGCGGGTCCGTGACTCTTTCTGTGAAGAAGGGGCCCAGTGTCAGAGCGAGGATCCAGCAGTAGGAGGGGTTGTAGCTCATGGTGTACAGGATTTCGTTCTCCTTCACGTGTTTGAAAACAGCTGCCGCCACTGTCTGATCTTCAAAATGCCTAAATAAATATTCCTTCCGTTCTTCACCAACAAATCCCAGGATTTCAGCCCGAACACTGATCTCCGCCTTTTCCAATAAATGTAACGCTGTGGGACGGGTGGTCACCAGCACTGAACACCCTGGGAGCAGCTTGCCCTGGATTAAACTGTACACAATGTCAGACACTTCACACCACCACTCGGGATCTGGGCACTGGTGCTTGGGTTCTGTATCTCTCCGACTGTCTGCAAAATCGATTTTGTCTTTGAATTCATCTAAACCATCGAATATAAACAGCAATCCCTCTGGGTTCTTCCAGACCTCTCTCAAGATGTTCCCAAAGTAAGGATATTGATCCAGAATCAGTTCCCTCAGGTTTATTCTGTTGTTAATTGAGTTTAAATCCCGGAATTTGAAACTGAAGACAAACTGGAACTGTTGGTATATTTTCCCTGTCGCCCAGTCATAAGCAATCTTTTGAACCATTGTTGTTTTCCCAATCCCTGGGACTCCGGCCACTGCTGCCGAACTCCCAGATGTGGAGATATTTCGGGAAAAGCTGCTCTGGAATAACTGATCCGTCCGGATTATTTCCAGCTGTCCACAGAGATGTGTTTCTCTCCATTCCTCATGGTCTCTGCCTCTTGCCAGCAGCTCATGTTCCACCAGTCTCCGATCTCGAACAGTAGAAATGACCGTGAGCTCAGCGTATCGATCAACCAGCTGGAAAACCTTCACCTTCTCCCTCATCAGGATCGTGTTCACTCTCAGTGTTTCAGTTTGTGCCCGCAGAGTCTCCTTGTGTTTCTGTTGAACATCTTCCATGAGAACAGACAGTGGACAAACTGTTAGCTGACAACTGACAACTCAGAACTCAGTATTTAAGCACACAAGGGTTAGCTCAAATCTATTGCATTAACTGGATTCATCAATGGATGCTGGTGATGTAAAATAAATTCGATTAACAGACCCCCGACTGAACAGAGAGGCCTGGTCTGGATAAACACCAGATCATCACATTTCCACATTAGTTGTGTTGTGAAGGTGAGCATTTCCCTGGTAGTTTACCATCCCCCGACTGTCCCGTACCGAACAATCTCCCACTACTGTCCCAGCTGTCATTGTTCCTGTGGAAGAACTTTGAAAGCTCGCTGTTGATGTGGTGTATGGAGATGTAGAAAAGGGTAGTGGCCATTCTCTCAAAGGAACAGGCCAGAGAATCACAGCGCCCCCTCCCCTCCCAACATTACTGATCCAGCGTACAAAGTGTATTTGTTGGTCAGCACGTGCACTGTGGCTGGGTGATTGGTGGAGAAAATGTCAATGTCTTGTTCACGAGATTGAGACAGTCAGCATTTGACAGAAAACAGAGACAATTCACCCCTTCCGTCATTACAGACGCTGCTCAGCTCACTGAGTTCTTTCAGAAAATGGTTTGAGACGGCAGATCTTCAGTCTCGTGTCTCTGAAAGAGTATGTGTTGTAAATACTCAACAGATTCCAGATTGAAGATACACAAGTGTAAAGGAGAAAGAGATAATTGTTATTCCTGATCAAATGCAGCACAAAAACTCAGATAATGTATGCAATGAAAAATATAAATAAATACGTTCGATACAGGAGTCACTCTGAACTCAGGTGGTTCTGATAGACAACTTTAAAATCGTGCTGGTGGTGGGGTGGGGTTTGTTAGTTGTGGAGGGGTTTCTTAGCCATTCAAGGTGTTGATCAGTGTTACTGCTTGAGGAAAGTAACTGATTCTGAGCCTGCTGGGCCTGCTGGGCCTGCTGTGGAAGCTACGTAGCTTCCTACCTCATGGGAGAGGGGCACACAGCCCATAGGCAGGATAGGTGGGATCCTTCCTGATTCTACTGGCCCTTTTCCGGAGCTTTCTGTATAAATGTCCCTGATGGAAGGTAGGCTGGGATACTGGTGATGCATTGGGCAGATTTGACTCCCCATTGTAGAGACTTCCAGTCGGCCACAGTTATGCAGCGTGTTGGCCTGCCCTCTGCAGCACGACTGTAGAAGAACGGGTGTGTAGATGTGAGTACAGGTCTGACAACGTCTGTGGAAAGGGGAGAAAGGGGAGATACTACAGGTCTATGGCTTTAAACACAAGTTTGAAAACCATGCTGATTACAGGTCGGATGCTGAAGAAGAGAGCAGAGACCGAGGATTTTCTGTAGCAGGTGTTTCATGATTTCAGCTGTCGCATGACCTGCATAGAACACAGAACAGCACAGGAATAGGCCGTTCGGCCCACAACGGTGCCACATTAAACTGTGATGTTTGAACATTCTCCCTATTGAGTTAGCAGTCTGGGTTAATGTTATTTTTACCAAAATTTACCATACAGTCTATTTCCCAACACCGTATTCCATCTGCCATGTTTTGCCCATCCTTCTAATTTGTCTATGTCCTGCTGCAATCGCATTATTTCCTCAGCGCTACCGATCCATCCACCTATCTTTATATCATCTGCAAACTCTGCCAAAAAGTCATCAAATCCGTTATCCAAATCATTGACAAACAATGTGAAAAGTAGCGGTCCCAATACTGACCCCTGAAGAAAACCACCAGTTACCGGCAGCCAAACAGAAAATGGTTCATTTTATTCCCACTCACTGCCTGCTACCTGTCAGCCATTCCGCTATCCATGCCAGTAATTCTTCTGTAACGCCATCTGAGTTTATCTTGTTAAGCAACATCCCAAACGCCTTGTGAAAATCCAGGTAAATGACATCCACTGACTCTCCTTTGTCCACACTGCTTAGTGTTTCCTCAGAAAACTCGAGCAGATGCATCAGACAAGATTTCCCTTCACAGAAACCATGCTGACGTTGACATATTTTGTCATTATGTTTCAAATACAATGAAACCTCATCCTTAGTAATGGACTCCAAAACTTACTTAACACTGAGATTAGACTAACTGGCCTATTATTTCATTTTGTTTGCCTTCCTCCCTTCTTTAAATTTCTTTGTTGCCTTTTGTTAGATTTTAAAAGCTTCCCAATCAACCAACTTCCCACTTACTTTTCTTACCTTATATTGCGTTTCCTTGCCTTTTATGTGGACACCAATTGCCTGTTAAGGGCTCCTTTATATTAAGCTCCCTGATAAGATCTGGGTCTGACAGCGTGTCAGGACCCTGACAGGGGACTGTGAGATCTCTGTGTAATCGAATCCTGTCATGGGTGTGTGGGATCTCACGGTATGTCTGAAGTCTGCCAATGGCGTGTGTGGTTTCGCAATGTGTGTGGACCCTGCCAGAGTTGTGTGGGGTCTCACAGTGTCCCAGGACCCTGCCAGTGGTGTGTGGGATCTCAAAGTGTAATCGAATCTTGTCATGGGTGTGCGGGATCTCATCGTGTGTCGGGACCCTGTCAGGGACATGAGGGGCCTCGCAGTGCATCAGGACCCTGTCAGAGAGCGTGTCTCTCCAATCAACATATCAAACGCCTTCTGAAAATCCAAGCAAATAACTTCCGTATAACCATATAACCATATAACAATCACAGCTCGGAAACAGGCCATCTCGACCCTTCTAGACCGTGCCGGACTCTTAATCTCACCTAGTCTCACCTACCCGCACTCAGCCCATAACCCTCCATTCCTTTCCTGTCCATATACCTATCCAATTTGACCTAAAATGACAAAACTGAACTGGCCTCTACTACTTCTACAGGAAGCTCATTCCACACAGCTATCACTCTCTGAGTAAAGAAATACCCCCTCGTGTTTCCCTTAAACTTCTGCCCCCTAACTCTCAAATCATGTCCTCTCGTTTGAATCTCCCCTACTCTCAATAGAAACAGCCTATTCACGTCAACTCTATCTATCCCTCTCAAAATTTTAAATACCTCGATCAAATTCTCCCTCAATCTTCTACGCTCCAATGAATAGAGACCTAACTTGTTCAACCTTTCTCTGTACCTTAAGTGCTGAAGCCCAGGTAACATCCTAGTAAATCGTCTCTGCACTCTCTCTAATTTATTGATATCTTTCCTATAATTTGGTGACCAGAACTGTACACAACATTCCAAATTTGGCCTTACCACTGCCTTGTACAATTTTAACATTACATCCCAACTTCTGTACTCAATGCTTTGATTTATAAAGGCCAGCGTTCCAAAAGCCTTCTTCACTACCCTATCTACATGAGACTCCACCTTCAGTGAACTATGCACTGTTATTCCTAGATCTCTCTGTTCCACTGCATTCCTCAATGCCCTACCATTTACCCTGTATGTTCTATTTGGATTATTCCTGCCAAAATGTAGAACCTCACACTTCTCAGCATTAAACTCCATCTGCCAACGTTCAGCCCATTCTTCTAACCGGCATAAGTCTCCCTGCAAGCTTTGAAAACCCACCTCATTATCCACAACACCTCCTACCTTAGTATCATCGGCATACTTACTAATCCAATTTACCACCCCACCATCCAGATCATTTATGTATATTACAAACAACATTGGGCCCAAAACAGATCCCTGAGGCACCCCGCTAGTCACCGGCCTCCATCCCGATAAACAATTATCCACCACTACTCTCTGGCATCTCCCATCTAGCCACTGTTGAATCCATTTTATTACTCCAGCATTAATACCTAACGACTGAACCTTCTTAACTAACCTTCCGTGTGGAACTTTGTCAAAGGCTTTGCTGAAGTCCATATAGACTACATCCACTGCCTTACCCTCGTCAACATTCCTCTTAACTTCTTCAAAAAATTCAATAAGGTTTGTCAAAAATGACCTTCCACGCACAAATCCAAGCTGGCTACTCCTAATCAGATCCTGTCTATCCAGATAATTATTAATCCTACCTCTAAGAATACTTTCCATTAATTTACCCACCACTGATGTCAAACTGATAGGTCTATAATTGCTAGGCTTACTTCTAGAATCCTTTTTAAACAATGGAACCACATGAGCAATACGCCAATCCACCGGCACAATCCCCGTTTCTAATGACATCTGAAAGATCTCCGTCAGAGCTCCTGCTATTTCTACACAAACTTCCCTCAAGGTCTTGGGGAATATCCTGTCAGGATTCGGAGATTTATCCACTTTTAAATTTCTTAAAAGCGCCAGTACTTCCACCTCTTTAATTGTCATAGGTCCCATAACTTCCTTACTTGTTTCCCACACCTTACACAATTCAATATCCTTCTCTTTAGTGAATACCGAAGACAAGAAATCATTCAAAATCTCTCCCATCTCCCTCGGTTCCACACATAGCTGACCACTTTGATTCTCTAAGGGGCCAATTTTATCCCTCACTATCCTCTTGCTTTCAATATAACTGCAGAAACCTTTCGGATTTACTTTCACCTTATTTGCCAAACCAACCTCGTATCTTCTTTTAGCTTTTCCAATCTCTTTCTTAAGATTCCTTTTACATTCTTTATATTCCTCGAGCAATTCCTTTACTCCATGCTGCCTATATCTATTGTAGACATCCCTCTTTTTCCGAACCAATTTTCTAATATCCCTTGAAAACCATGGTGCTTTCAAACCTTTAACTTTTCCTTTCAACCTTACAGGAACATAAAGATTCTGTACCCTCATAATTTCACCCTTAGGTGACCTCCATTTATTTATTACATCCTTCCCATAAAACAACTTGACCCAATCCACTCTCTCTAAATCCCTTCGCATCTCCTCAAAGTTAACCTTTCTCCAATCAAAAATCTCAATTCCAGGTCCTGTCCTATCCTTCTCCATAATTATATTGAAGCTAATGCTATTGTGATCACTGGACCCGAAGTGCTCCCCAACACATACATCTGTCAGCTGACCTATCGCATTCCCTAACAGGAGATCCAACACTGCCCCATCTCTAGTCGGTACTTCTATGTATTGTTGCAAAAAACTACCCTGCACGCATTTCACAAACTCTAAACCATCCAGCCCTTTTACAGAATGAGCTTCCCAGTCTACGTGTGGAAAATTAAAATCTCCCACAATCACCACGCTGTGTTTACTACAAATATCTGATATCTCCTTACACATTTGCTCTTCCAACTTACGCTCTCCATCAGGTGGCCTATAATACACTCCTATCAGTGTTACTACACCTTTCCCATTCCTCAATTCCACCCAAATAGCCTCGCTAGAGGAGCTCTCTAATCTATCCTTCCAAAGCACAGCCATAAGATTTTCGCGGACAAGCAATGCAACACCGCCCCCCCCGGCCCCTCCTACTCTATCACACCTGAAGCAACTAAATCCAGGAATATTTAGTTGCCAATCACACCCTTCCTGCAACCAGGTTTCACTAATAGCTACAACATGATAATTCCAGGTATCAATCCACGCTTTAAGCTCATCCACCTTTCTTACAATGCTCCTAGCATTAAAATAGATACATTTAAGATACTCTCCACCTCCCCCTCTCTTTTCATCCCTAACAATGCATTCAAATTTATTATCCTTTTCTTTTTTCTCCCCCACATC
The DNA here is from genome assembly GCF_030144855.1 of Hypanus sabinus. Classification (NCBI taxonomy): domain Eukaryota; kingdom Metazoa; phylum Chordata; class Chondrichthyes; order Myliobatiformes; family Dasyatidae; genus Hypanus; species Hypanus sabinus. The sequence goes on along the minus strand of NW_026781262.1, from coordinate 37,793 downwards.
TTCGGGCTGAGTGCATCCCTTCTCCATCACCTGCCTTTCCCCCCTCACACACTGTCTCGTTACTTGCTCTACTGGTTAACTAACCTCCTCTCCCATAGTTTCCTCAATTTGATTCCCGCCCCCCCCTTCCACTGCCTCTCATTTCCCTTCATAGAAACAACACTGACTTTGACTTATTTTATCATTAGGCTCCAAATATCTCGAAACTTCAACCTTAATAATAGAGTCCAACACATTCAAACCACTGAGGTTCCGCTAACTGGCCCATAATTTTACATAGAAGAGAACATCTGTAATGCTGGAAATCCGAGCAACACGCACAAAATGCTGGAGGGAGGCGATGGGCGGACAAAGAGATAATATGAGAGAAGAACAACGTGAAAGAGGAGGGGAAGCTTCACTGGAAGTTTGAAAAATCGATGTTCATTCCATCCGGTTGGCGGTTACTCAAACGGAACATAAGGTGTTGTTCTTCCAACCTGAGTCTGGCCTTACCCCGACAGTGCTGGAGGCCACGGATGAACATATCGGAATGGGAATGGGAAACAAACTGGGTGGCCACCGGGAGATCTCGCTTGTTCTGGCAGACGGAGCGTAGATGCTCGGTGAAGCTGTCTCCCAATCGACGTCGGATCTCACCGGGTGCACCTAAGCCTCCCTTTGGTGCTCTCTCCCCACCCCCCTCGTTTTTATTTCTTCCATGGTCTTCTGTCTCTTTCACCAATCAACTTCGTAGCTCTTTGCTCCATTCCACACCCACAGTCCATCTCACCTGTCGCTGGAGATTCTTTACACCCCCTCCCCCAGCTTTCAATTTACTCCTCGGTTTTCTTTTCCCCCTGCAGTCCTGCCGATGTATTTCGGCTCGAAACAGCGACTGCACTTTCTCCATAGATGCTACCTGGCCTGTTGAGTTCCTTCAGCATTTTGAGCGCGTTAGCCTGTAATTTCCAATTCTTTTGGCTTCCCCTTTTTTATGCTTCAATTGTTGCCTTTTGTTAGATTTTAAAAACGTCCGAATCGACCAGCTTCCCAGGCACTTCTGCTACCTTATATTACGTTTTCTGTCAGGGGTATCTGGGGTCTGTCAGGAGCTTTAAGGAGTGACAAAGATCTCACTGTCTCCGGACCGTGTCGGCGTGTGTGTGGCCTTATAGTGTGTCAGGACCATGTCGGAAGTGAGTGCGGTCTCAGAGTGCCTCAGGATGCTGCCGGGAGTATATGGGGTCTTCAGTGAACGTATTCAGGTGGGTTAGGGAGCGTAGGAAAACATTGATTGTGGAAATATTGACCTTACAGAATGTGACAGTGGTAGACATAATGTTCTTCAAATAATCAGGAAGAGAATCTGTTTTGTGTTCAGAAATCGGTGTGGGAATTTCACCTCCGGGTCTGTTGCCCCGGCAAACAGCATGAAGAAAAGTGAAGAAAAAGTTTGCAGGCAAATTGTAGAGAATTGTCAAATCCTTAGTGCAGAGAAACTGAGGGATTTTATTGTCTGAATGTAGCCTGGAATAGCATTAACAGAGGTGACAGGAATGTGAGCAGTTTGGAAAACCCTCTGGTGCCATTTGACAATTATCATCTTTGTTGTTCTTGTTTGTTCTTGGAAATGCGACAGGCTGTACGAGGGTTGTATCCGAGATTCCTTAAGTTTCTGTTCAAGGGCATCGAGTAATCAGATAAAACATGGACTACTGTAAGATCACTAATTTTTACGATATCTGTCTTTCCTTCGCTCTCTCCTTTGTGAAATGTGCAGTTGAGTAATCAAATTCAGTCTGCGATTATGAAGCTTCACAATAGCTTGAGCCCATGCACTGCCCCGGGCTCCATTTTTTACAGACACGGTGTGCTTACGGATGTAGTGAGTTTCTTACCCAGACGACCACATTTCATTAATATTATTTATAGATATTTTCAGTCCTTTCCGCCTTCCTTGCCACAATCCCAACACCCTCGGTTTTTCTGTCCTAATTTCCATCTCTCATCCTTCCACAGTGTCCATCACACAACACCGGCAAACAGGAATTTCAGCTTCTGTTGTCTGAGCAGAGGATTTTTTTCCCGAATCTCATCCTCACCAACACGGTCTCCTGATGGACTTCACAGGATTATTGAGTGGGAAGTTAAACTGAATAAATTTAGCAGTGTGTGCACTAAGGGAGTGCAGATGTGAACAGAGTGGGATTCAAATGCTGCTTTGCGGTTTAACAGACTAGTTGGGGTGTTACCTGCTTTTCTGATTAAATTATCATTGTTAATCTGCGACGAGAATTTCAATGGACTCCCAGTTCTAAAACCGATTACCTGTAGGATCTGAGGGAATTTAGAAAAGTGGTTTCTGATGAGGGCTGTGTCAGAGGCTGGGTGGTCGTAGGGCCTTTCGGAGACTGAAAGGCCCATAGTTTCGCTTCTCAGATCGTCCTCTTCTCCATTCTGACCCTAGTAGAGGGATGTGTAGTTGCAGGACCCAGACAGGAGTGATCCCTTTCAGCAATGCCCCCAGCTCTCTGCGTGGTTCCTTATGATGTCCTGAGAAAACACCCCCTCCAGCAAAAATGTTTCCATGTGTCTCACTGTGCGTTGTGTCATGGTGGAACATTTACCTGATCAGTTTTCCATGGTTCGACAACGACATGGCCCTACATAATATCAACCACTGATGGTAACAGCGGTTTCTTCACTTACCTTTCAGCTCACTGGGAATCTCCGGTACGGGTCGATGGACCGGAACAGAACCTGTTCGGATTTAAACCATTTGACACATTTCAATTCCTCAAATTATAAGTATGTAATGTTTGAATCCAAAATTAAATTAATCTCTGATACTATCTCACCATGTTCCTGTATTTCTTTCAGGATTTTGTCCAGCTTTGGAACACCAATCCGCATTTTCACAAAGGTTTCCCACATCACCCTCCAGGCGAGGGAGCCTTTCTCCATCACCAGGCTCAGGAGGAGTTTAGAACTGTCCGCCCGCTCTCCCTTATCAGCCAGATCAGAGATTGTCTGCGAAGAGTAACAGTGAACATACTGGGGACTGACAAATTCACACAGAGAATGAAAAGTAAATGATGTGCTCTCTAACGGGATCACACTGAGCAGTCACCCGGACGGGTGCTGATCCTGTCTGGACATGGACTGTACAATCTGAGTGCAGAGCACACGGAGGGACATTCACTGTAAACCTGGTCCACCAGTCAATGAGATCCTGGCTGGTCTGTGACCTCCTCGTTGAGGTCACTCTCCGCTATTTATGGAGGGGGCAAGGGAACAAAAAGGAAATTATAGACTTGCCAGTTGTTCAGGTCGATCGTCAAGGATGAGGTTACAGAGTACCTGGAGGCATATGACAAGATAGTCAGAACTCAGCATGGTTTCCTTGAAGGAATATCCTGCCTGACAAACCTAGTGCAATTTTTGAGCAAATTACATATAGGCGAGACAAGGGTGATGTAGTGGATGTTGTGTATTTAAATGTTCAGAAGGCCTTTGACAAGGTGCCGCATTTGAGGTTGCTAAAAACTATAAGAGCCCATAGAATTATGGGAAAGTTACATACGTGGTTAGAGCGTTGGCTGGTGGGCAGGAAGCAGAGAGTGGGAATAAAGGGATCCCATTCTAGCTGGCTGCCGGTTACCAGTGGTGTTCCACAGAGGTCCGTGTTGGGACTGCTTCTTTTTACATTGTACATCAACGATTTGGATTATGGAATAGATGGCTTTGTGGCTAAGTTTGCTGATGATATAAAGGTAGGTGGAGGGGCCGGTAGTGCTGAGGAAACAGAGAGTCTGCAGAGGGACTTGTGGAGAATGGACAAAGCAGTGGCAAATGAAATATAATGTTGGAAAGTGTATGGTCATGCACTTCTGTAGAAGAAATAGACGGACAGAGAGAATTCAAATGGAGAGAGAATTTAAATGGAGAGAGAATTCAAAGTTCTGAGATGCAATGGGACTTGGGAGTCCTCGTGCAGGATACTCTTAAGGTTAACCTTCAGGTTGAGTCGGTGGTGAAGAAGGCGAATGCAATGTTGGCATTCATTTCTAGAGGAATAGAGTATAGGAGCAGGGATGTGATTTTCAGGCTCAATAAGGCACTGGTAAGACCTCATTTACAGTACTGTGTGCAGTTTGGGGCTTCTTATTTAAGAAAGGATGTGCTGACGTTAGAGCGGGCTCAGAGAATATTCACTAGAATGATTCCGGGAATGCCAGTTTTAACATATGAGGAACGTTTGACCGCTCCTGGAATGCACTCCTTAGAATAATGAGGGGGGACCTCATAGAAGCATTTCCAATGTTGAAAGGTATGGACAGAGTGGATGTGGCAAAGTTGTTTCCCATGGCGGGGGAGTCTAGTACGAGAGGGCACGACTTAATGATTGAAGGGCGCCCATTCAGAACAGAGTTGCGAAGATTTTTTGTAGCCAGAGGGTGGTGAATCTGCGGAATTTTTTTGCCACGGGCAACTGTGGAGGCCAAATCATTGGGTGTATTTAAGGCAGAGATTGATAGATATCTGAGTAGCCGTGGCATCAAGGGTTATGGTGAGAAGGTGGGGGAATGGAACTAAAGGGGAGATTGGATCAGCTCACGATAAAATGGCGGAGCAGACTTGATGGGCCGAATGGCCGATTTCTACTCCTTTGTCTTATGGTCTAAATCAGAAAATAACGATGGCAGATGAAGAAAGAAATCAGGAAGGTTTTTTTTTACAGCAGAGTGAGCAGTTGCAAAGAAGTTGCAGAAATGATTATGTGAATCCTCTCCTCAGTCCGCCAGTGTCCAACATGACAGCGGATTACCGGCTGACACCTGATGCATTTCCTTTGCCTTTTCCATTGGAGGTTTATTCAGTGATTACACATTAAAACATGGCAGTATTCCCCGATCCACACCGTTTGCAATTACAGATTGTAACGGAATCATCTCCACCCGGAACAGAACTCACTGGAGCTCCTGTGGCATCCAGTCGTAATGCCCCGGTTCTCACTGACATCCTGCCGTCACGCTGCACGGCCTTCCCAAACTGAAACTTCCCGTCATATTTCCATTTAATACTGTAAGCCCACACAACAGCAGTACTTATTTCCCAGTTGTTAATTTATCCAATTTAATATCCGATGAGTCAGAGTTCCGACACCCATCAGTCCTGTGATGTCTGAAAATTCAAACCCATTCTCCCTCCCACTCACCCGATGTTCCTCTTCACTGAACTGATTCTCGGCCGTTAACGCCAGGCTCACTCCGTGCACCCTTCCTTCCATCGCCTGCTCCAGCCTGTCCCGGTAGAAGTCCGTCAACTGCAGGAGCTGGGAATCGTCCCAGTTTGCCAGGAGCTCGGTGATCTCTGAGCTCGGACCTGTGACGGACAATTGGGAAAATTAAAGAAATTAATGACCCCATATTGGGCAGCAGATTTCTCTCAGGAAGCCAAAGATCGCCAAATACATCCGAAATATATATATAATGAGGCGGGCAGTAGGAACAGCCTCGGGCCGGGGGTTGGGGGGAACAGATCCGGGGTAGGTGTCGGGGGGCTCTCGTTCCATCTGTTGAAGACTGCTCTTTTGTCTCCGGGAATATACCTCTCTGTTTGGAAAGGACTCTGCTCATTCCTGAGAATATAGTAACCATCACCATCACTCTCTTGGTACTGTCCACCACCACCGCTTTGCTCTGAGTTACTGTCTGCCTGCCTGGGCAACCGCTTCCTCGGCAAATCTCTGGGATTTCGGACAAAATGCTGGAGGTGCTCAGCGTGTCGGGCAGCATCAATGGAGGAGAATAAACAATCAACGTTTCAGGCCAAGGCCCTTCATCGGACTGGAAACTGGGGGGCAGAAATTCTAGATATTGTCACATTACTTTCTATTCCTCGTGGTTCTGACCCGAAACCTCAACTGTCCATCCATCTCCATGGATGCTGCCTGACTTGTTGAGTTTCACCAATATTTTGTGTGACTTTCCGTAGTGTTTCTGGAGATATGATCACAGCAATGCATCGCTGCCTGCTTGCATTCAGCCTGAGAAATTGGACTGTTGAGTCAACTGACTCTGAAGACTAGCAGTAATAGTTTTATATTTAGTTGTTCATTTCTGCCGCAGTGTCGGCTTGGTTTTCCACTTGCGAGTCATAGTCAACGGCCCTGTTTGGCCTAGTGTTTATTGGCTTGTTTTTCCCTATAACACTGTTTGTATTAAAGTCTGTGAGCTACCGACCTGTTAGAGGTTCTTTTCAACCGCAATGGACCCAGCAAACTATCGATCCGCGGTAGAGCCTCTTACTCCGCACTTGGGCAATATCCGAACCGGGTGACTAAAAGATTTGTGTCAACGTGAAAACCTCTCTGTAAAGTGATCGAAATTAACTCTAAATATAAAATGCAAAGTGATTAATTGCTTAAGTATTCATCCTCCTTTAGTATTGCACAACAAGTCAACACTGATGCAGCCAATTGGTTTTTGAGGTCACATAATTAGTTGAATTGAGATCAGTTTTCGGACACCTGTGTCCTGTCAAGGTGTCTCATTGATTGTAGTAAAACTACAACTGTATCTGGAAGGTCCAACTGTTGGCGAGTCAGTATTCTGGCACGTGACACCCTGAAGACAGAAGAACTCTACAAGCAACTGCATTAAAGGGTTATTATAAAGCACAAATCAGGAGACTGATACAAGTAATTTCCAAGTCGCTGAATATCTCTTGGAGTACAATTCAGTCAATCATCAAGAAATGGGAAGAATATTGCACAGCTGTAAATCTGCCTTGAAGAGCTGTCCTCAAAAAACGAACGACTGTACAGGAGGAGGACTGGTGAGGGAGGCCACCAAGAGCCCAAAAACAACTGTGCAGAAGTTACAAGCTTCAGTGACTGCGCAGATAACAACTGTTGCCCGGACACTTCACCAGTCACAGTTTCATTGGAGAGTGACAGAGAGAAAGGAAGTGATGAAAATAACTCATTGTGTTGAAAATAAGTTTTGGCAAGAGTTTGCCAGAAGGCATGTGGGAGACTCTGAAGGTTCTAAGGTGAATGAAACAAAAACTGAGCTTCCTGACCATCAGACTAAATGCTATATTAAAGCCAAACACTACACATCATCAAAATCACACCATCCTTGCCATCATGCTTTAGGGACGTTGCACTGCAGCAGGCTCTGAAAGACTTGTACAGGTAGAGGGTAAAAGGTATGTAGCAAAATACTGGGAAATCCTGGAGGAAAACCTGATGTCGTCTGCTGGAGAGCTGCGAGTTGGGAAAGTAGTTGATTTGCAGCAAGACAATGGTTCCAAACATAGAGCTAAAGCTATACAGGAAGAGGTTAAAAACAACAAACTTACTGTCCTGGAGTGGCCAAGTGTGAGTACAGACCTCAATCAAACAGAGTATTTTTGGCTGGAAGTGAAAACGGCTGTTCACATACGATTCCCATGCAATCTGACAGAGATTGAGCAGTTTTTGTCAAGGAAAATGGGGAAACATTACAGTGTTCCGATGTGCAAAGCTGAAAGAGATCTATCCACACAACTCAAGCCTGTAATTTATGCCCCAGTTTGATCTACTAAATATGGACTAGAAAGGAGTGAATGCTTATGCAATAAGTTATATAAATTTACAACCCCTGTCGGTGATAGTAAAACTGTTTTTGATTTTGAGAAGTTTTATCTGACAGTTGTGTATTTTTTTATGTCGGTTAGTCATCCTGTCCTAGGTTGTGTTAACCTAAGTGTGCTGGAGTCCACCTGGTGTTTTCTAAAAGTTGCTATTTCAATTCTTATTTTCCCTTATCAGTTTCAGACGGAGATATTATGCCAAAGGAACACATTTCTATAAGCAGAGTGAACGTGTTTATTGCCTTTGCTACATTGTTATTATTCAGCTCTGTTTGACAGACTTTCTTTAGTCCTGAAGTAAATTCTGTTGAATGATTTGTCTTTATCACACGTTGATCTATCTTCTTTGCTTGTTGATATCCTAAATATTCTTATATGTGTCATTCTCATCTATCTGCAATATTGAATCCTGATGCTCTGTCATATACTACTAGCTCTACAGCAACTTTCGTAATGTTTATGTTCTATACTTTTCTCGTCTAAAGCTAACGTATATATGTTTGGAAATTAGTTCCATTATTTGAATTAATTGTTTTAGCTTTACAGATGCAAGAACGAGTATTTTCAAATCATTCTGTACAGCAAATGTGTCAAGCAATAATTTATTTGTTTTTTTCCTGATTTGATACCTGATTTTTCTCCAATTCGGTAGATTAGAGAGCGGGTTTAAAGCCAGACAAGACCATAGTAGGCTTAGCGTTTCGTTCTGGAAAATGCTTCCATTTATTTAGATAACAGTTGCTTTTTCCATTGCGGTTGGTCGTAGGTGATTATTGTACGCCATTGCTTCGTGAGATGTTGTAAATATTTCAGAGGTTTTGGGTGTATATATTAGAATCAGGGACAGAATCAAATGTTCAAATATGTTTTTGATTGTCGATATAAAACACAGAGGATTTCTGCTTTTCCTCAATGCTTGATATAGAATTACATCATTTATTATCATTTGTCCCTTAAATCCCTTCATAACGTAACAGTATCTTTTCTGCCCTTCTGTACGTATACTCGGGTTATCTCAATGCCTGGTAATTAGTTGCAACATGCACGATGTTATAATTTTATATATAAGATTGTCTTATTACTAATAAGAGTGAATTATAACATAGTTGCTGACCATCAATAGTTTTATAATTGCAGAATAAAAGCTGTCCTTGAGGCTGGTGGTACATACCTTCAGCCTTTTATATCTTCAGCTCAATGAGAATATGAAAGCGAGAATATTAGAGTTGGTTAAGGTTCAGCAGCAAGGCTTTGGGTGGGGGAACTTGCATCTTACTAACTTGATTGAGTTCTTCCAGGAAGTGACAAACTGATGCATGAAGTTTACACAATGGATCTTGCCTACTTGGAGATTAGTCGGGTGTTTGACAAGGTCCCGCATGGGAGTCTCATACAGAAAATTAACATGCTTGGCCTTTTGGATTCATAGTCACCTTCCCCTTAGCAGACATGTCGAAATACGGCTTAACCTGGCTGGCGATCTTTGACCAGTCATGTTCCACAAGGATCCACACTGGGATCAACCATGTACACATGTCCATTTCCCAAGACTGTCCGCAAAACCAACCCAACAATGCTCTGAGAATTACTTTACCAGAAGGACTGCTTTGCCAGAAACGAACTACTCCAAACCCACCCACTCACCTATTTCAATTTAGGATGGGAGTAAATGCTGGGACTGTCAACGAGAGTGGCCTCTCAGAGATGCTCTCTCCATCCTGGCGAAAACATCTCCTTTAATTCGTATCCTGGAAATCCTTGAAACATGTAGTACGTTTACTCTAGTGGGGTCACGGGTGCCCCACTACCATAAGTACCACACCCATACATTTCTCCTCTCCTCTGACCAATCTCTATGTTTATAACCTTCCAACAAAGCCTCACATTTACCCTTCTCCGGACCACATTCTGTGAACATATCACCCTCACATCTCACTCACCCACTCCTTGTCGGGGACTTGACAATTCCATGGTTGATGAGCTTCCAGGTTGACAGCCAGACACCTCACTTGTGCTGGTTCCAGGGTCCTGCTCAGTGTCTCTGACGTCACTGTCTCTGGGCTGACAGACAGTCGCCTCACTTGTGCTGGTTCCAGGGTCCTGATCAGTGTCTCTGACGCCACTGTCTCTGGGCTGATTTTGCTCTCCCTCCTCTGCGGCCGGACTGCATTCAAATGGGACATTGCTCGCAATCTGACCCTGCTTTGGTGCTTTCTTTTCAGTGTCCCGATCATCCTCACTGGATGAGCTGCCTAGTGACAACCTCTTGAGAAATTTCTGTACCCGATTTAATTTCCCAGCTGAAATAAATGACGAATTACAAGTTATACTAGTGTGATTCAGAGCTCAGCAAAACAAGGATTTACAGTGGGTGGCTACAATAAGATCATGAGACATAGATACAGAATTAGGCCATTTGGCCTATCGGATTTGCTCCGCCATTCAATCATGGCTGATCCTTTTTAACCTTCCTCAAACCCATTTCCCAGCCTTCTTCTGTTAACCTTTGATTCCGTCTCCAATCAATAATCTCCAGGTCTCTGCCTTAAATACATCCAATGACCCAGCCTCCACAGCTGCTTGTGGTAACAAACTCCACAACTTCACCACTCTCTAGCGAGAGAAATTTCTCTGCATCTCTGTTTAAATGGATGACCCTCTATCCTGCGGTTGTGCCGTCTTATCCTGGACTTCCCCACCATGGGAAACATCTTTCAACATGTACTCTGTCTAGCCTTTTCAACATTCGAAAGGGTTCATTGAGATTCCTCACCCCCTCATCTTTTTAAATTCCAGTGAGAACAGCCACAGAGCCATCAATCAATGAAGCCGAGACACTGGCTGACCGATGTGGAGTGGAACTGTGCTGGTGATTGTGAACCGCACTGCCTGCCAGGTGACCATCCCAATAAGCCAGTGACCAGGCACATCCAGTCCCAGATACAGAACAGGATAGACACAAAATTACTGGTCATTGGTTATGCAGTAGTTGAATACATTGATAACCAGGGGATCTTAATGGAATGGTGTCAATTGATACCTGGAAATATCACTGGGATTATTTTACACAAGAAAATTCTCCCCAGATCTGAAGATTTCGGGCCCGAAACGTTGTCACTACCTCCTCCCATAGATGCTGTTTGGCCTGCTGATTTCTGCCAGAATTTTGTGTTTTTATTTAATTCCAGAATCTGCAGATTCACTCGTGTCTCCCTAGATCACAAACTGTTCAGTCACCAGCGTCATACACAGATCAGCCTGCTGATTACAAACTGTCAGATCCCCTGAATCACATACTCGCCGTCTGCTGTGTCAATGTGTCCGGTCCCCTGGGTCACAGACTGACTATTACCTCGAGGCGCAGACTGTCCTGTCCCATGGGTCGTAGACTAACAATTATCTCGAGCCCCACTCTGTCCTGTCCCCTGGGTCACAGACTGACCATTACCTCGAGGCGCAGACTGTCCTGTCCCATGGGTCATAGACTAACAATTATTTCGAGCCCCACTGTGTCCTGTCCCCTGGGTCACAGACTGACCATTACCAAGATACGCACACTGTCCCTTCCACAGGGTCACAGACTGACCATTAACTCAGGATTGCAGGAGACAATGTGCTGGGTGGACATTTGGCAGGGTTGCATTCATTTGCTGCAGAGCCGAATACAGGCGCAGAGATATCCGGTGACAAGTTTATAATCCATTGGTTGGACCAGTTGAAATGGCCTGTACAGTTCTGGGACCAATACTACAGGAAGGATGTATTAGTACTTGACATACTGCAGATTGAATATTCTATTTACAAAAGATTGAATCGGATGACTACATTTTCTGACTCAGAGAAAATCATTTGAGCATATCAGCATTGAAGCTCCTTAAACGTCTTTTGAGAAAATGACGTTCACCGTTTGTCCACAGCCTAGACATTCATTGGGGGGGGGGGGAGGTTAAAACACCGAAACACACCACAAATATACCGACAATGAGCTGTCTGCTGATCGTCAGAAATTCTAAAAGTTGGCAATGTTCTCGGCTCGGCTACAGAAAACAGATATCGGAAACTCCCTTCATCTCCTTTGCGCAGCCGTCAACAAAACCAAGGGGAGGTTGACAGCTACCCTACCAAAACCTGAAATGTTGTGTTATCACACAACCCCTGAAATCCAGGAAATGCTCCAATCATCTGGCTCTGAATTTTATAAATGAACGTTGGAGATGTCTTTCACCTCTGAACAGGCCCTGATGTGCAACAATCCCTGAACCTGGACTTTAACTTAACAAACAACACATTTTTATGGGTCTTTTACTCTCAGCCACCTGATTCAGGATACTCTGCTGCTTCCACTCAGGTGAAGTTTTGCACGGTGACCTGAGTAATTCCACCATTACCGGTGACATGTCCCTGCACTGGAAATGTTAAATCGATCGATTATTCAAGACCACTTTTCCATGGGATTCAATGACCCTGTTCGATGAAACTTTTCTGTGTCCGTTAGCATCTGTGTCAGTTACTTCATCTGAACTATTGTGCACAAACACGACGGAAGTTTAATTATAAAGATCCCTGTTATCACACCTGTAGACATTTTGATTCCGACTGACGATTCCTGGTTGTTGTTTTCTTGTTTACTCTTTGTTCCCGGTGTAGAAAAGCTCCGCCTGCGGGTGATGGTCTGAATTACACACAAGCAGACAGTGAGTCAGAGACACGATTACTTTATAAATATGACAGAGCCTACATCAGTACAGGAGTTGGCTTCGGGACCAACCATTCCCCTTTTCCATCAACTTCCACACCATGTCTGTATGTCTCTCCAGTGATATCTGGAGCATCCTTCTGACAGAGTCACACCACAACAGAGCACAGATACAGGCCCTTCAGCCCAATTAGAAAGTGCTAACCATATTGCCCACAGAGATAATCCTAATTTCCTGTTTTGAACCCATTTCCCTGCTGGCCTACTCACTCCATCTTCACATCCCAACTGCTTCTGGAATTATACAATTGTGTTTCCTCATACACTTCTTTTGACAGGTGCCTCCACATCATCACAAAACTCTGCGTGAAACCGATGCTGCTCGTGTTGATTTCCAATCTGATTGCTATTGCTTTACCCATTTAGATCCCCTATAAGCTACGATAATCTTAATCATGAACACCATCTATTAATTTTGGGTCATCAGTGAACTTACTGGTCAAGCCTTGTGCATTTGCATTCAAATCATTGCTTTCAAATAACGAATATCAAATGTCCCAACTTGTAGCCTTGCGGTCCTTTTTCAAGGAAAATCCGTCAACCAGCCCTCTTTGCTTACTACCTTCAAGGCAATCTTGAATACATCTAACTTTCTCTCCCTGGACCGGATGTGAACTTATCTTCCAGACCGAGCTTTGTCAAAGGCTTTACTGTAGTTCAATGTACAACATCCATTCCCGCACCCTCATTGACACTTATCTTCAAAAAACTTCAGAAGTCTTGTTAAACACAATTTTACATGCACAATGCTATGGTGTCTCCTGATCAATCTCTGTCGATCCGAACGTCGGTGCATGACTGTCATATATTGTGGAAAGTTATTTCTGGCACCACCCCTACCCTTTTCGCCACTCACCATCAAAACGCCGAAGTGGCAACCCGTAGTAAGATAATATTTCTCCAAATGCTCAAAATTCCTCTTCCCAAGTAATTATTCCAAGAGCTTTCCCAGCACCGATGAGACGCTCACTGGTCTATAATCCCCAGGATTATATATATTATGCGTATCGAATTACAGAACAAGAGATGCCATCCTCTAATGATTACTACGCCTGTGGCCAGAGAGGACACAAAGATAATTGCCAATGTCATTGTAAACTCCTCCCTCACTTCCTGTCGTAAAGTGGTATATATTGGTTGCTTCAACAACACCTCTTTCTGAACACTGCCATGCTACTATGCTACGTCACAATCACTGTCCATCTCATTGGTAACTCTGAAACAAGGCATTCATTAGGCACCTCACCTGTCACCGCATCCTCCAGGCACTTTGCTCCTGCGTAGTCCTACTCTCAATCTATTCACCCTCCTCTTCTTCACCTACATGTAGAACGCCTTGGGCTTTCCTTCATCCTACTTCCCAAGGACTTCTCAAGTTCACTTTGACCTCTAAGTCAGTTCTTAAGCTACTTCAAGGCTACCTTATGTTTCTCTAGAGCCTTGCTTGAATGTTGCTTCTTTTTCCACTTGCGAAATTTTCTAATCTCTTGTGAACCACGTTTCTTTTCTCCGAACATTCTTCCCCTTTCTGAAGCGACCTTCACAGTTCCATTGTGCATTTGTCTGTGAAAATGTTTTCCCAATTTGGAGTGATTGCAACTGGGTCTGACAGAGGTATAACTGGTACTTCTGGGCACATTCAGTCACACTCAAACTATTTCCTACCTTCCTTTATACAGACATGTAATGTCTAAAGGACGAGTATTTGAGTAAATGAGACTCACCAAACTTCCTCCTGACTGAATGAAGGAAAACTCTGAGTCCGCAGGGTTTCTCCAGTTGGTGCTCTCAGTCTTCGGCTCGTTCAATTAATGCTGTTCCCTCGTCTTCAGTTGTTCTTTGTTTCCAGTTGTGGGCTTTTCTTCCGATAAATCCTTTAGCACAGGACTTACTTTAATCAGAGGGATAACGAAGCACGTTAACAATACAAAGAAGAACAAAACATTTCAGTTTAATGTTCTTGAAAAGAAAACTCTTTGAAATTTAAATCTTGAACACAAATATAATGATCCGTGTGATTAAATCTGTAACTGTCCTGCACATTTTTCAAAACCCCACACGGGATATAAAAGAACACACATAAAGCTGGAGGAACTCTGCAGGCCAGGCAGCATCTATGGAAAAGAGTACAGTCGACATTTCATTTCAAATCCAGTCAGCATCTTTAGCACCCTCTCCAGCTGAAATGTATGCATGACAAGTTTTTCACTGACCCTCGGCACATGAGAATAATAAACGAGTCTTCACTTTAATTGTGTGGCAATAATAGACAGACTGAGCTTCTGCTCTGGAACTTCTGGGGGAAGAATTCGCGGAAGTGTACAAATGTTTGAGAAGCCGGTAAAAATGGAAAGGCTTCCTTCTTGCATTAATAGGGTTATATACCTGGAGACATTTGCTCTCTTCGGCAATCCGTAACAGTGGAATGGAGTCAAGGAAAAAAGAAAGCCCACCCACAATGCGAGGACGTGACATATACTCACTTTCTTGTCTGAACGGAAGAAAGATTAAACTGCACAACCACGAGAAACAAATCCTCAGATGCAAGGAACTGCGCACGCGACGTCAGATGGGCCGAATGGCCAAATTCTGCGCTAATATTTTATGGCTTTGTCTGGTGGCGCCAGAGTGACGTCACGTGTGGGTGAGAGCTTCTATTCAAAAGCTGTTTAGTGGAGGTTTTAATGATTTCAGGGGAAGAGCGAAGGAAATATAACGGGTTTCGATCACTGAATCCGATGTTGTGGATGTAAAGTCCTTTGCCAGTTGCCCTGCTCTGCCAGGTTGTCCGTAGAGTGGGCGGTGTGGTACCTGTCTCGAGTTCGGTCACAAAACCCAGAATGTTTCTACGGAAGAGTTTCCACGGTGATTTGATTTGAGATGGTTCGGTCAGTGCTGTGTCTCGTTGTTTAGTATTTTCAAAAACAACAGTTTTACTACTGTAAACAGGAATTGCCAGCGGGGAAAGACAGATTTGTATCAGTTAACAGAAGACCTCTAGTCTCTGCTGTCCTTGCCTCCCGGCAATCTGAACAACCCGACAGTGAGCGAATCATTTAGACAGCTGATCGATGAGGTGGATTATATTTCTTGGTCGTTGAAGTTCGCCCAGAGTCAGTTGGACGGGGTTGATGTGAAGTTTGGAGGGTGTCACAGTGAATGAACCCACACCCGAACGCTCTGCGTTGTCCCTCCGACGTCCTGCCACAGATGGCGCTGCGGGGACCTCCAGCAGATCAGAGCACAGTGCGGAACCCAGCAGATACCGGCGATTCTCCTGAGCGGGCGGCGGTGAGGAATCGTGGGTTTGTGCAAACTGAAGGTCGGTTGCAGTGGGTACGGGCCGGGACGGAATCAGTCGCCAGTGCTGCAGGCCTGGTTTCAGTTTTGCGCCCGAGCCGGGAATGTATGATCAGTTAGTTATGATACCCAAGTTGAGAGTGTAGATGAGGGTGAAGGGAATCTGTCCACGGGTTCGATTCTGGGGTGAGCGATGGGAAGGATGTGGGGCTATTGGCGGGGTGGGGGGAGGTTTGGGGCTTACGGATTATCGGACGCAGCGTCCCGGGAAGGATGGGTCCCGAGGCAAATCAAGTTGTAAACAAAGGAGGATCTTTCTCTTTGGATCAGACATGATTCGCGCCCTTTCAGGAAGAAGCAAGTTCCTCTTTGTATTAGTTACTGTCTAATCTTGCTGTTAACATTGAGTTTGTTACAGGGCCCCAGAGTCTGCAAACAGGTGATTGTTAGGAAAGGGAAGTTCACGGTGAGAAGCTGTTACTTGGACTTGAATTCCGTGCTTAGTGATGTTCCCGGGGTTACACCCATTCCTACTTGTCGTGTATATCGATAATTTGGTTAAGGAGGTACAGGATATGGTTAGTAATTCGGCACAAATTAAATTCAAGCAATTACATTTCTGAAAGACTGTAAGTATAAACTAAGCCCTCTGATTCCCGCTCCCCACTCAGAACTGACCAAAATCTACTTCAAAACACGCAAAAGCTTGAAATGAGCGAACACTGAGGGAATGTGAGTGGCTTTAAAGAGCTGGGCTGCTGACAACACAATACTAGACTTGAAGTGATTGCAGCTGGGTCTGACAGAGGCGCACCTGGCACATTCAGTCTCATTCCAACTGTTTCCTGCCTTCCATTGTATAGATATGTAATGTCTAAAGGACCAGTGTTTGACTAAAAGAGACTCACCAGACTTTCTGCTGACCCAATCAATGGTATCTCTGAGTCAGATGGGTTCTCTTCAGTCGGTGCTCTCAGTCTTCGGGTTGGTTCTCTTGTTGCTTTTCCCTCGTTTTCAGTTGTGGTTTCCTTCCAGTTGAGGTTTTTCTTCCAATAAATCTCTCACCGCAGGTCTATCTAACTAGACATATAATAAAACACATTAGCAATACAAATGAGAAAAAATATTTCTGTTTAAATGTTGAAGACAAATATAACGATCTCAAAGAACAAATCTGAAATTTCCCCTCCCACTTCCCAATGCCTGATATGGGATACGAAGGAGTCATCGTTCAGTTATGGTCCGACACAAGGTGTAGGATGAGAATTATCTGTCCATCGAGTCTGCTCCACCATTCAAACATGATTTTTATTCCAACACCATATTCCTGTCTTCACCCTGCAACCCTGAAGCTATTGAGCAAACACGAACATATTTAAATCTACCATAAATATGCGCAAAGGGCAGCCTCCACCAACCTCTGCGGCAACAGATTCCACACAGCAGCCATCCATATAACCATATAACCATATAACAATCACAGCACGGAAACAGGCCATCTCGGCCCTCCTAGTCCGTGCCGAACTCTTAATCTCACCTAGTCCCACCTACCCGCACTCAGCCCATAACCCTCCACTCCTTTCCTGTCTATATACCTATACAATTTTTCCTTAAATGACACAACTGAACTGGCCTCTACTACTTCTACATGAAGCTCATTCCACACAGCTATTACTCTCTGAGTAAAGAAGTACCCCCTCGTGTTTCCCTTAAACTTCTGCCCCCTAACTCTCAAATCATGTCCTCTCGTTTGAATCTCCCCTACGATCAATGGAAACAGCCTATTCACGTCATCTCTATCTATCTCTCTCAAGATTTTAAATACCTCGATCAAATCTCCTCTCAACCTTCTACGCTCCAATGAATAGAGACCTAACTTGTTCAACCTTTCTCTGTAACTTAAGTGCTGAAACCCAGGTAACATCCTAGTAAATCGTCTCTGCACTCTCTCTAATTTATTGATATCTTTCCTATAATTCGGTGACTTGGGCTGAAGAGATTTTTCTCAAGCAACGCTGCAAGCCCGGGTGTTATCAGCCCCAGGGTGCTCAAAGCCTGTGCCCCCCAGCTATGTGGTGTACTTCACCATGTCTTCAACCTGAGCCTGAGTCTCCAGGGGGTTCCTGTGATGTGGAAGTCGTCCTGCCTCGTCCCTGTACCGAGGACACCGCGCCCCAGTGGCTTCAATGACTACAGACCGGTAGAAATGACCTGACATATCATGAAGACCCTGGAGAGACTTGTTCTAAAGCAGCTCCGGCATTTGGTTAGGCCACACTTAGACCCCCTCGAGTTCGCCTACCAGCCCCGACTAGGAGTTGAGGATGACATTGTCTACCTACTGAACCGTGTCTACGCCCACCTGGACAAGCCGACAATCACTGTGAGGGTCATGTTTTCTGACTTCTCCAGTGCGTTCAACACCGTCCGCCCTGCTCTGCTGGGTGAGAAGCTGACAGTGATGCAGGTGGATGATTCCCTGGTTTCATGGATTATTGATTACCTGACTGGCAGACCACAGTACGTGCACTTGCAACACCGTGTGTCAGACAAAGTGGTCAGCAACATTGGGGCTATACAGGTCCTTTCTCCCTTATTTTCACCATCTACACCTCGGACTTAACTACTGCACAGAGCCTTGCAATCCTCAGAAGTATTCTGATCACTCTGCCATAGTTGGATTCGTCAGCAAGGGAGATGAGGCTGAGTACAAGGCTACGGTGGGAAATTTTGTCACCTGGTCTAAGCAGAATTATCTGCAGCTTAATGTGAAAAAAAAAAATACGCATTCTCAGGTGGTGGACCTGAGAATGGCTAAAACACCGGTGACCCCTGTTTCCATCCAAAGGGTCAGTGTGGACATGGTGGAGGATTACAAGTACCTGAGGATACGAATTGACAATAAACTGGACTGGTCAAAGAACACTGAGGCTGTCTACAGGAAGGGTCAGAGCCGTCTCTATTTCCTGAGGAGACTGAGGTCCTTTAACATCTCGTTGGTCTCGCCCCACAGAGAATGTTCGTTCCCCCGGCTCCCCGTCTGAGGGGGCAAGGTCACTCTCCTGATCCCAACTCCACACGATCCCCCACATCTATCCAAAAAAAAATCACTGCCCGTCCCGTGACTGAGCATGCGCAATGTGATCGTATCTCATAGCGCAGAGGGCAGGGCCTCAGAAAAAAAATAACCTACAGATGCTGCCGATCTGCAGTAAAAAGGGAGCAGGAAACAGGATCGTGTGATGCACCCATGGTCTCTCATTTAAACCCGTGACTCTGCTTCTCGCTCCTCACAGGCTACCTGATCCATCTGCCACATTTTCCATTTTTCAAATTAACACCAGCTACGTTTTTAATTTTTCTCACTGTATCATTCCCATCCCATCCCTATACCCCCTTGGTCACAGAAATACGGGTTTGATTCCCATTGCTGTCTAGCAGATGATTCAGACCCAAAAAGAAATTGTGCAGTTTTCATTCAAATCACTTCTACAAACACTAATTTATATTTACATCCTCTGGGCTCACTGGACAGGAACACTGAAATATCAAGTGAGAAACGGCATGTGGAGGCCATTCCGCCCCTTTAACCAATGACAATATGATAGCAGCTCTCCCATCTCAGCCACATTTCTTCCCAATCCTCATTGACTCGATCCCTTCAGTCTCCACCCATCTCCCAGCCTCTTTATTCAGTGAGGGTGATCATTGAGTCTTCACCGCCTCTATGGTAGGGATTTACAAGCATTCACTAACCCTGGAGTGGAGACATTTCCTCTCATCTCAGTCGGGGACAGTCCACCCTCTTTTTCAGAGACCGGTTCTGATTCAACCGATAATGATGTTGTGCATTTCAATGTTCACATCTCAGTCCTCGATTCTCTAAATGAAGGGGTTTTTGCATTTGATCTTTCTTCATATGATGACCCACCACCAGGGATCAGTCTGGTGAATCTTCATTGCACTCTCTATAGCAAATATTCACTGACGTCTTTGTTAATCCTCTGTGGAATTAAGTTCCATCGACTGCAGTCCGAATCACTCACCTCTACCCTTGTCACTATTTCCACCTTCCCACCTCCCCCTCTCACCCGGATCCACCTCTCACTCCCCAGCTCTTGCTCCATCCCCACCCCTCACCACTTTTCTCTGACTATTTCCCGTCCAAACTCAGTCCAGAGGGAGGGTCTCGGCCCGAAATGTTGACGGTCCACTTCCCTCCACAGATGCTGCCCGACCCACTGAGTTCCTCCGGCAGTTTGTTCTTTGGTCTGTATAACCCGTGTTAGTATGAGGAGCGGGATTTTACACCATATTCCAGGTACAATCTCAACAAAGCACAAATAATTGTTAAAGTTATTTTCATTCTTATACCCAGTAACTCTTGCAATAAATACAATGCACCTTTGTCTTCTCTCCCTACCAACTACACTTCAGTCCATCCCCATTTAATCACATTCAGGATTTCGGTTTGTCCTACAGAAGTGGGAGATCTCACATTTCCCAGACTGGGCTCCAGCTGACCTGTTGTTCCCACTCACTTGTTTTGCCTCCGTAACCCCGGAACCTTTTGACAACAGCCACAGAACATAGAACAGTACAGCACATGAACAGGCCTTTCGGCCCACAATGTTGAATTCAAACTATTCAAATTGCCAACTAAACTAATCTCTTCTGCCTACACAATTTCCCCTCACATTCATGTGTCTATCTAAACATTTCTTAAAAGTCCCCGATATACCTGCCGCTATCATCACACCAGGCAGCACATTTCACCAAACCGCCACTCGGTGTAAAAAAAAACACTTTCCCCTCACATCTCCTTTCAAACACATTTCACCTTAAATGCATGCATCTTGATCTTGACATTTCTACCCCGGGTAAATAGCTATTCTCTGTCTACTCTATCTATGTGTCTCGTAACCTTATTAACCTCCATCATCTTGCGTGAGTCCAGAGAAAACTGTCGACTAAATCACATAATCTTATACACCTCCATCGTCCTATTCCTGCGCCGCTCCAGAGAAAACAAAACAAGTTTGTCCAACCTTCCGTTATAGTTCATGCCCTCTAATCCAGGCAGTATCCTGGTAAACATTTTCTGTGCCCTCTCCAAATCCCCGACAACCTTCCGAGAATGGGGACGACCAGAACTGTATGAAACACTTCAGATGTGGCCTAACTCAAGGTTTATGAAGCTGCAACATAACTTTCTGAATTTTGAATGCAATACGTTCACTAATAGATGCAAGCATGCCATTTGCCTTAACCACCGTGTCAATCGGTGTAGCCACTTTGAGGGAGCGATGAACTTGGATCTCCAAGATCCCTCTGCTCATTGACACTGTTAAAGGTCTTGTACTTAACAGTATATTATCCCTTTATAATTGACCTAACGAAATGCCAAGATGATCTTCACTATTCAAATCTCAGAGTTTTCGCACGTACTGTTGAAATTATTGACAAGTGTGCATGCATGTACAGGAAGATGCAGATACAGAATAGCACTGACTTGCAGCAAAATCACAGGCAAGTACATTCAGATAACACATGGAACATAATTTATACAATTTTATGTAATTATCAATATAGTAATACAAATTTTATATCATTAACAATATACAAATATATATGTTGTGTCAATAATCATAAATATACATTCTCTGTCATTAACAATGTACAAATATACTTTCTTTTGAAGAACAGACTTGGAAATGTTGAATTTGGTCCCTGCCAAATTGTTGACACAGTCTGGGAAAAACTAGGCTCCAAGCAGCAGTCCCTACTACACCCACTGGGACATCCTGCAGACCCAAGAAGAGATTGGTTATTCCTTCTCATTAAATACACAGACAACAAGAATAGGAGCAGGCCACTCAGCCCATCCAGTCCATCCTGTCATTCAATAGGACCTAAGACCAGTCATTCCTTGCCCCCAACACCACTCCAATCCACTTTGCCCAGATCATTAGCCCCACAGGCATCTCAGTCTGCCAGTGCTTGCCACCCCCCCCCCCCCCGAAGAGGTGAATATCTCTGCTCGTCACCACCGTGGACTCAGACATTTCCACAGACGAGCCCCTCATGTCCTTTCCCCACTGTAAATGGGCTCATCCCCCCATCCTGCGCCTTGATCCCCAAAGGAGACAAACATCCTCTCGGACTCTGTCCACCCCCTCTCACACCTTCTTTATCCTCTCAGCAAATTCCCTCACACTCGCCATTCTGCCGAGATCCCTCCCTATGGGGCCAGCATCAAGCCGATGAACCGAGCGGTATCCTCCTACCTCTCAGCAATACATCAGACTCTGGCCGCAGGAGACGCTTCACAAACGCCTCAACTTCCCTCGGAGGGAAGTGGAAATAAATCAAAAAGCAGGACATTTACTTGAGCTTTGTTCCGCTTTGACGGGGAGTTCGATGCGGAAGCAGGAGATGAAGGCAGCTGAGTTAACGCCCTCTCAGCTGGTCTGCCTCTGCTATTGGGTGTAACCAGTGATAAACATGGCTTCACATGTGAAGAGTCTAACTCCTCTGTTGATTGTAGGGTGGGGTGGGGCGGGTGGGTCAGGTAATTGCAGAATACATGATAAATATAGATGTTTTCAGTCAATATCAGACTTGTAAATATTGCATTTTGTCCCTCGGATAAATTGCTAATGCAGACAAGGATCAACCATGCTCCAGGTGTCTGTCCCCACAGCACCCGCTGGGACGGCCTGCTGGCCTGAGGTGGGTCTGTTTACTCCGTTGTTTAAACCCAGACACGTTAAACAAAAGACAGCCACTGGGTCCCTCCAGCCCATTGTGTCATATAGTATGATCGTGACTTGCTTTCAAAATCACCCCCACAGCGCACTTGCAGGGCAACACTTTACCAGTGTCAGCTACAAATATGCTGAAGCCTTCTTCGTCCTCGCCACTTCAGAGGAGATAAGCCCCCTGCACTCCCACTTCAATGCGTCACCCTTGCCGCTCTGCCAACTCCTTGGCGAGGAAAAGTGACATTAATAAAACGAGCTTGTTGTATCTTTCCCGGGAGTCGGGTGAGGAATGCCCATATCCCCATTGGTCGGTATACTAAATTGGCATTTGCTATCACCAATGAGAGACAAGTAAATTTCACGTCACTTCACGAGTCATACCAGGCACACTCAGCATGCTTGAATTGTCTCAACGTCAGCCCGGGAGCGCGAGGGAGACGAAGCTCCGGGAGAGGGCGCGCGTGGGGCAGTGGGCGGGGCGGTGAGCGAGAGCGCGCGGTAGATGGGTAGACTGTAGAGTCAGTAACAGGGAAAGGGAAGCGCATCCCTCGGTCCCGCACCGCGCTGGCCAGCTCACCGAATGAGTTATGTTCGATTTGCAAGCCGCTGGGGTACAACTTTAACACGCAAATCTCGATGTATAGACTTAATCAAGGTAATATTTCTTTTCAGTTCCACCATATAATTGATATGCAGAGGTTGTATTGGCTTGCACTAATTAAACTGCCAGAACTTTTCTAATCAACACAACAAATGCATAACTGGACCACTCGGCCCACAGAAACTATTACTGATCATATTTAAACTTTCTTTACGCATTCCCCAAAGTTTATCTCGAAAAACTTCAACCCCACTCTTTATAAAGAAACTGGGCTTTGCATGGAATCACAGGCTTTACTTTCCCTGGACAGTGAGTATAAAGAGATCACAACTCCCGCAATTAAATTCGGCAAAAAATAGGAGGGTGAGAGTGGGAGTGAGGGAGGAAGGGGAAACTGTTGCTGCATTTAATGTTGATGCCCTGTCCACAGCCAATCCTTCCAATGCGTCCCTTGGCATTGCATCTACCTTAACATCAACTCCTCCATCACCTGACCGAACACGCTGCATCCCATCCCGAAATCACTGCGTTTATACCGACCCCGGCAGCTCCAGCAGTCCTGGCTGCAAGGACGTTCATTCATCACAAGTACAGATATAATCCGTGCCTTTGATCCATGGTCAGATGGGAACATTGCAAAACCTATTTCTGCTTAATCACATATTGATAGGTTCTGACAATTTACTCGTAGAAAAAATACTTGATGACTAGAGGGTATGTAAATCAAAATTATTCGTTGACATTTGCTAGTTAGGACTGAATGAAATGCGGTGCCGGGACATTTGGTTTCAAGAGGATTTGATCTTAGCAGAGGCTTGCACGACGATATACTCGAGGGCAAGTACATCATTGCAGCTTGCAATAGACAGAGGAGTCAATGACAAGTTTCTGTAGTTCATGGTAATTCCACATTTCTGCAATCACTACAGCAGGAACCGCTGCCTTGTCTCATAAAGGGAGAAAATTCTGATCGCATTTTGAGATTATTATGACCTAACACAGCAACCAAGGAAACACGTTTGAAATGAACGAACGATATGAGGGAATGTGCTTTGCTTCACGGAGCTGGGATGCTGACAGCACATTAGCAGATCTAGAATGACTGCAACTGGCATAACTGTCAGTTCTACATTTTTTTTCAGTCCCGCTCCAGCTATTTCCTATTTTCCTTGGTACAGAAATGTAATGTTTAAAGGACCAGTGTTAAATTAAATTAGACTCACCAAACTTTCTGCTGACAGAATCACTGGAATCTCCGAATCAGAAAGGTTCTCTCCAGTTGATGCTCTCAGTACTCAGGCTGGTTCACTTGTTGATGTTCCCCCGTCTTCAGTTGTGGTTTGCTTTCAGTCGTGGAGTTTTCTTCCAATAAATCTCTCACTGCAGATCTAACTTTAACCAGACAGATAATGATGTATGTTACTAATACAAACGAGAACAAAGCATTAACCTGACATTGAAATCTTGAACGCATATATCATGATGCGAGTGAAGAAATCTTGAACTATCCCTCACACTTTACAAGGCCTGACATGGGATACAAAGGAACACACACGAAATGCTGGAGGAACTCATCAGGCCAGGCAGCATCTCGATGTCGACACTACTCTCTTCCATAGATTCTGCCTTGCCTGCTGAGTTCCTCCAGCATTTTGTATGTGTTGCTTGAATTTACAGCATCTGAAGATTTTCTACTGTTTGTGATGGGATACAAAGAAGTCATCACTCAGTCATGGTATAAGATACAAGTCATAATATATAGGAGTAGAATTATGTGATTCGGTCATTCTAGTCTGCTCCATAATCAATCATGGAGGATTATTTTCCAACACAGTATTCTTGCTTCCCTGCTACAATTTTCAGCCTATTTAGCAATCCAGAACATGAATATACCAAAGATCACCTCCATCACCCTTTATAGATATAGATATAGGTGCAGAAGTCGACCATTCGGCCCTTCGAGCCTGCACCGCCATTTTGAAATAATGGCTGATCAACTACTATCAATACCCGGTACCTGCCTTGTCCCCATATCCCTTGATTCCCCTATCCATAAGATACCTATCTAGCTCCTTCTTGAAAGCATCCAGAGAATTGGCCTGCACTACCTTCCGAGGCAGTGCATTCCAGACACCCACAACTCTCTGGGAGAAGAAGTTATTTTTAACTCTGTCCTAAATGACCTACCCCTTATTCTCAAACCACGCCCTCTGGTACTGGACTCTCCCAGCATCTGGAACATATTTCCTGCCTCTATCTTGTCCAATCCCTTAATAATCTTATATGTTTCAATCAGATCATCTCTCAATCTCCTTAATTCCAGCGGGTACAAACCCAGTCTCTCGAACCTCTCTGCGTAAGACAGTCCAGACATCCCAGGAATTAACCTTGTGAATCTACGCTTCCTTTACAGCCAGGATGTCCTTCCCTAACCCTGGAGACCGTTTGTGGTAACAAATTCCACAGATCAACCAACCTTTGTCGGAAGTAATATCTCTCATCACATTTAAAGTGAAGCTTCTTTATTCTGAGACAATGCTGTCCGATTTCGGACTCTCGGTCTAATGAAGGCATCCTCTACATTCCCACTGCATCCAGACTTGTTATTCAGTTGGTGTAAATAATCATCCTCGCTCTAACTCCACATCCCCCTCCACCAACCCCCAACCACCATCCCTCTGAACTACACTGAACTCAAGCCCAGGGCCATCAAATGCTCCTCGTGCATAATGCTTATCATTCCCCAGATTATTTTGTGAACCTTGTTAGCAACAACCGTACTGAATACATTTCCGGGAAATACGGGACAATTGGGACCAGGATAATGTACCGGGAAAAGCTTTGGTTTATTTACTCTTCTATCAACACAAAAGAGCCCTGGTGCACTGGTCGATTCGTAGGAGATTTAAAATGTTCCAAGGTGAATGTACTAAAGAGAAACTGGAATCATTGGAAACGCTCAGCAGGTAAGGAAAAGCCGTGGGGAGAGGAAAATGTTAGCGATTCGGTTTCCTGACCTTTCGTCAGAATGGATTCAAACATCATCCAGGTTTTAGTGGAAAATCTTGGGTTGTTCTCCATCGAGCGGTGGGGACTGAATAAGATCTGGTTGAGGTTTATAAGATTATGAAAGACATAGATAGAGTAAACAGGGAGTATCGTTTCGATGTTTTGAAATGTCTAATACCAGAGGACATGCAATGAACGTGTGAGAGAGTAGATGCAAAGAAAATGTTGCTTTACTCAGAGAGGTGAGCATGTCTGGAATGAGCTGTCTGTTATGGTGGTGGAAGCAAATACAATGGACGCTTTTAAGAGACTTTAGATAGGCACATGGGTATGAGGAATATTGAGAGGATATGGACATTGTGTAGGTAGGAGTCATTAGATTTTTTGGGGGGTGGGGGTTGATTTATTTTTCAGCTGGTCTGGCACACCACTGTGGCCGAAGGACCTGTTCCTGTGATGTACTGTTCCATATCCAGCATCTTGAGTTTCTGTTTGACTCCCACTGGCAGACAGACAGGTGAGAGTGAGGGGGAATTTCCAAATGTGAATTGATTTCTGAAACCCCAGTCTCTCTCTACTGGTGCAAACACGAAACAGCGTATTTAATCAGAGCCTCTCCCAGTGAGGGATGGAATGGGAACTCATTCTCTGCTTTGCTTCCGAAGGTACTTCAGAACCAAACATCTGAGTACAGAACATCTCATAAAACCGGACAATTTGATCTCCGGTTCACTTTATCTGGGTCAAAGCAAGTGCGGTATCCCAGGATCCAACTTTAGAGGGTCACAGCCCTCACCGAGAGCCTCGCACATCTTTTCCACATCTCACATTAAGAGATTCACGCTACCAATATCCAGCCCCCGGAGACGTCTGCTTCATTGCGGAAGGATGAACTTCCAGCCGCATCTGTAAAGGCAACAACGTAGACCGAAGCCCAAACACTGACAGTCCCATATTCCTGGAGCCCCCATCCCAAGATTGTATCTCAAGCACCAGCTTCCCCAGGGCTCTTTGCTGCCGGTAATATGCGGCAGTGTTTTAGCTAATCCCAGTTCAAAAATTTACACTCACACACCAACCGATGACAGAACTGGAGCCTGATGATCCTTTGTCTGGACAGGGATCCGCCGGGAGACGTGGACACTGGGTCACGAAGAGGGTGCTGATACTTTTCAAATTGTCTCCACAGTTACATTGAGCATATTTATTCATTATTTTATGAGAGTGATCAAGCCCAGGTCAATTAGCAGCCACTTTCCCCGTCGTGTAACAGGAACAAAATGTTTTAAATATAAGATTGAAAATATAGCACTGGAAACTCAGTACAGAGATTTTTTTTTGTTCTTTTGATGCACAAAACACTGACTGACTGCAAGATGTTTGACACACTGAACAGAATCGCACTAAAGCAATCCCTACAGTCATTAGTTGTTTCTTCATTCCAACAGAGACACAGTGAATGATCAAAGCATCCTCGCATCAACACTGGCTGCTGAGGCCCCTGTCTCTCCGCTGAGAGTCAGCAAACAGAGAGAGATAAACATGTTCATCTCTCCCTGCAGCTCCAGCGAGCAGTTGCCCTGTCGACGGAGGAAGTGGCTTGCAAAGATAACTGAAAAAGGAAATAATACTCAACGTGACATGTTCTGAATTTTATTATGGCAAAGATGAAATGAACATTCAGCCATTTTGTAACGGTGCAACTAAAATTCCAGTGGTTGTATTTACCCTGTCGAGGTGCATTCAGCCAATCTCACGGTGGTTCCAGCTCTGCAGACGCTGGTCCAAAATAAAAACACATTGTTGGATACAACCCGACTGCAACAAATGTCGATTATGCGTAGAAGTTTCAATGTAGATTAATAGAGCTTTTGGAGCACAGAGACAGGACTCATAGCCCGTCCATTCCGTGCTATGTTCGGTCCGGTACCATCAGCCTGTACCCAGAACATTGCCCTGAAGACCACCCTCACCCATGTACCTACACAGACATCTCTTACATACTACAAGTGAACCTTAATCTCTAATACGGCTGGGAGCTCTTTCAGCATTCGCACCGCCCTCAGAGTGAAGCAGATTCCCTTAAGTATTTCACTTTTTAAGGATGTTTTTTTAAGGATGCTTGCAGCTCCTCTCCTCTTCCACCAATGGGAAGGTAAGAACACAAATTGGTGCATCTCAAACCCTGCTGCGTGCCTCTGGTGAAGAGTAAACCTGTAACCTCGAGGTCAGTTGGGAGGCTTATGAGGTACTCCAGGATTGTTTTGAGGTGACAGACAGGCAGGCACTCTGTGAGCCACATGGAGAGGACATTGATGGGCTCACAGATGCCTAGTCACATCAACCTCTGTGTGGACTGCAATGTTCCGGTAAGAACTGTCCTTTGTTTTTCAAATAACAAGCCATGGATAACAAAGGACATTAAGGATATCCTGAACCCTAATAAGAGAGCGTTTCGAGATGGAAATATGGAGGAGCTGAGGACAATACAGAGGGACCTGAAAGCCAAGATCAGGGAGGCTAAAGACAGGTATAGGAGGAAGCTTGAGTGGAAACTCCAGCAGAACAACATGAGAGAGAACTGGAGTAGGATGAGGACCACCACTGGGTTCCGGCAAACTAGCAACAGAGGAGCAGAAGGCAGTGTGGACAGGGCTAACGAACTTAACCTGTTCGTTAACAGATTTGACACAGTGGCCCCTGCTCATCCTCCTCACGATTCTTCCGTTGTCGGCTCCCAACCAACACATACTCCATTGTCCACTCCTAGCATTCCTCACAGCCCCCACCCTGTTCTCGTGCATAAACACCTTCTACGTCTGAAACCACCACGGTGGGCTTCACAGCTGAACAGGTGAGAAGACAGCTGAAAAGTTTCCACCCAACCAAGGCTGCAGACTCGGATGGTGTCAGCCCCAGGGCGCTCAAAGCCTGTGCCCCCCAGCTATGTGGGGTACTTCACCATGTCTTGAACCTGAGCCTGAGTCTCCAGAGGGTTCCTGTGCAGTGGAAGATGTCCTGCCTCGTTCCTGTACCGAAGACGCCGCGCCCCAGTGGCAACCGTGACTACAGATCGGTGGCATTGACCTCCCACATCATGAAGGCCCTGGAGAGACTTGTTCTAGAGTAGCTCCGGCCTATGGTTAGGCTACACTTAGACCCCTTCACTTTGCCTATCAGCCCCGACTAGGAGTTGAGGATGCCATTGTCTACCAGCTGAACCGTGTCTACGCCCTCCTGGACAAGCCGGTGAGCACTGTGAGGGTCATGTTTTTTACTTCTCCAGTGCGATCAACACCAACCGCCATGCTATGCTGGGTGAGAAGCCGACAGTGATGCAGCTGGATGCTTCCCCAGTGTCATGGATTATTGATTACCTGACCGGCAGACCGTGATCTTGCAACACTGTGTGTCAGACAGAGTGGTCAACAGCACTGGGGCTTCACAGGGGACTGCACTGTCTCCCTTTATCTTCACCATCTACACCACGGACTTCAACTATTCCACAGAGTCTTGCCATCTTCAGAAGTTTTCTGATGATTCTGCCACAGTTGGATGCATCAGCAAGGGAGATGAGGCTGAGCAGAATCACCTACAGATTAATGTGAAAAAGACTAAGGAGCTGGTGGTGGACCTGAGGAGGGCTAAGGCACCAGTGACCCCTGTTTCCATCCAAAGGGTCAGTGTGGACATGGTGGAGGATTACAAATACCTGGGGATACCAATTGAAAATAAATAAAGTATGTCTGTCTGTCTGTCTGCCTGCCTGTCTGCTTGTCTGTCATTTTTGCCCTAAATTCACCCTCAGATGGACAAGCGCTTACTGCATTCACACTATTTATACCACAATACATTTGTATAAATCCAGCAGGGGGTTTCCAACATGGGATCTCTTTCAGACACTATCTAACTCAGCTTCTACCTTAATGGATCTGTATTCCCATGTCAAATTGTTTTGTCCCACATTGCGGACCCCCTAATAGTCAATGAGTAAGTCCTCGTTTGCCCTGCCAAAATGCAACACCCCACACTTATCTGTATTAAATTCCATCTGATAATTTTCAATCTAATTTCCTAGTTCCACACAACTCCGTTTCCCAAGAGACTTGAATCTTTCCAAGGCAGTGTGCTAAGAAGCTACAAATGAAACAAAAACTCAGCAGATAATCTGTCGCAAGATAATTTTTTCCGGTCTAACACCCTGTGTCGGATGGGTTTGAACAATATCTAATTTGATTTCAAGTCCCTAGCATCGTGGGTGTTTTTGTTAATTTCAGCTGCTCACAGACAGACGACAGTGAGCGGGAATTTCCAAACACGGTGAGGATACTGAACCCGACGTGATAACCAATGATGCAAGCACTGAACAGCTCATTCCAGGTACTCACTGCCTCTGTGTATTGAGATTACCTCTCAGGTCCCTTTGATCGGACTCCCCAACCCTGGGAAACGAAACCTGGTGTATGTAGCTGGGCACCAAGGGCTTCACAGACTACGTGAAGGAAAAGGTAGCCTTGACTTTACCAGTAACGCTTCCCTCCCTGGCGCTCTAAACACCGCTTCGAAACTCAATACAAGCCAGTCACGAAAACTATCCCCCGCCACCCCGAGAGGCTGAGCGTCAATGTCTGTAACAGAAGACGTAATAAGGCTTCTGCAAGGGTGCTGGGCCTGAAATCATCCCGGCTGAGCTCGCATACAGTGTGCACATCAGCGCATTGATCTCTTCACGGCCATCGCCCAACACTTCTCTCTTCCAGGCTGCCGTTCTCACCTGCTTCAAATCAGCCATCATCATCCCTGTACCAACGAACTCGACACATTCAGAACAAACCGACCTGACGCCAATTCAGTGTGGCGTGCATTGAACGGCTGATAACGGCGCAGATCAAAAATTCCAATCCTTACTCACTGGGCACTCACCAAAAAACCTACGTACGGAATCACTCCAAGAGAGATGCATAGCTGCTGTCATTCCCCTTGGCCTGACACACACTGAAAACAGGGACACTTGTGTCAGAATGCTGTTTCTGAATTTCAGTTCGGCATGTAACACTATTGTCCAGAGACATTGGCGAAACAATTCCTTCTCAGCCATCTAATTACACCACTGCTCAACTGGATGTTGGGCTTCCTAGCTAACAGACCGCAGACAGTCAGGGTGCACAACCGCTATTCCTTCCCATTATACTGAACTTGGCTGTGTGCTGAGCCCACTGTTGTACACTCCACTCACACATGTCTGCATGGCCAAACACCCAACAACCACACTGAAATTAAAATCGCCGATGACACAGTGTGGTGGGGGCTCATCAGGAACAATAATGATATGTCATACAGAGAAAACAGCTTAAGACTTGGAGCCAGTCAAATAAACTCCTTCCCAATGTCAACAAGACAAAGGGGGATGGTTATCGATTTCTTTAACCGCTTGATTTTATAAACCTACAACGTCACCCAATTTTTTTCTGTGCTCCGTGGAATAAAGATCCAGCTTGACCAACCCTCTCCCTATAACTCGGCCCTCTAGCACAGGCAGCATCCTCATCAATATCTTCTTCACCCTCTGAAGCTTGATAATAGTTTTCCTACAATATGGTGACCACAACTGTACAGAATACTCGTGTAGCCTCACAGGTATATTTATCTAACTACAATACGATGTCTGCAAACCAAAACTCAATGTCTGACTGAATAAGGCCAGCATGGATAAAGCTTTCTTTTCCACCCTCTATAGTTGCACGTCCGCTTTCAGCGAACATTACCCTAACAATCTCAGATCGCTCTGTTCCGCAACCACTTGATGCCCCGCCATTCAGCATACCAGGCCCACCACGGTTTCACTGTCCAAAACGCACCATCTTTCACTTGTCCAAGTTGAAAACAATTTGTTGTATATCAGTCTCTCTCCATCACTGACCAACATCTCTTTGAAATACATTATAACATGTTGCAATATCAACAAGACCCCCTAAAGGACTCCCTAGTATCACAACTTGCTAGCCGTGCTATGTATATTCATGAACAAATCAAAGTCATGAATAACATATTTCAATACCAACACGCACATCACAATCGTCACAAGCCTCCATTCGCTAAATCCAACTTCAGCTATCATCCTTTGTTTGCTGACATCGAGTCGGGTCAAAATTGTTATCTCTTTCTAAAACATCAAAATAATTGGCAAGCTAGGTTCCACCGGGAGGTGTAATCGGTGATTTCCCCACAACTACGAGTCCAAACGCTCCGAACATCTTTATCGCTGCAAAACTGAAGGAATTCAAACCCAGCTGAACAACCTGGAGAAGAGCTTGTATACTGCCTGTTCTATAATCTCAGAGACTCCATCCCAATATTGTAGCTCCCCTGCGACACTTTGCTGCCGGCGATTTGCCGTGGTTTCCTGCCACTTCCGATTCACCTATTAAGGTGGAACTCGAACCAAAACAGGTATTATAACCTACATAAAGACTGCCCACTGACTCTTTGGCACCAACGATTTGCCGTGGTGTTCCTGGCATTTCCGATTCACAAACTAAGGAGAACTGAACCTAATGATCGTCTATACATCTTACTTCAAAATTCCTGCAAAAGAACATTGTCTTCTCTCTCTCTCTCTCTCTCTCTCTCTCTCTCTCTCTCTCTCTCTCTCTCTCTCTCTCTCTCTCTCTCTCTCTCTCTCTCTGTCTCTCTCTCTCTCTATTCTCTCTCTCTCTCTCTCTCTCTCTCTCTCTCTCTCATCTCTCTCTCTCTCTCTGTCTCTCTCTCTCTCTCTCTCTCTCTCTCTCTCTCTCTCTCTCTCTCTCTCTCCCCCCTCTCTCTCTCTCTCTCTCTCTCCCTCTCTCTCTCTCTCCTCTCTCTCTCTCTCTCTCTCTCTCTCTCTCTCTCTCTCTCTCTCTCTCTCTCTCTCTCTCTCTCTCTCTCTCTCTCTCTCTTTTACTGCACAGATATTATCTGACTGCAATATGTTGGGGGCGCGCAATACTGTTCAACAGATCTGTGTAATGCCAGCCCCACCCCTCATAATTTGTTAGTTCTCAGTCCATCCCTAATTGTGTGCAATACATTCCATACAGTCAGTGCTCACAGCATCCTTTCCTCCCACTATCTCTCTGTTGCAGTTGCACCCGAGGCCACTGTCTCTACGCAAAGAAGCGGTGACCACAGAGCGATAAATATGTGCAACATTTCTTGCAGCTACCGAGGGCTGTTACCCTGGAAACGGAGGAAGTGGTTCACCGAAAATCATCGAGAAAGGAAATAACAAACTCAACATAATATACTCTGCTTTTCATTGTGACAAAAATTAGCACAGCAGCCATTTTGTAAAGCTGAAACTAAAATTTAAATGTCTTAATGGCTGCCTTTATCCTGCCTCGAGCTGTATTCAATTAAACATTAAGTTATCGAACAAAGAAACACAGTTCCTGGAAAACATTGTAAAGTAAAAGTGCAGTACAATACTTGAGAATGAGACAAAGGTTAGAAAAAAGATTGTTGACATATATCATTGACGTGGTGAGGTACAGGCTGGAAGGCAGCTGAACAAGAAATTGTAGTGTCTTGATCTGTGTCGATGGTATGGAAGACAGGATTTTCACTGTCGGTTGGCACATGACAATAATAAACCATTCCTCATTTAAATTGTGTGGAAATATTAGACAGTCTGAGTTTCAGCTCCGGAACTTCGGGGAGGGCGATTTCACCGAAGTGTACAAATTTTTGAGGAACAGGCAAGAGGAAAAGGCTTAATTCTCGCATTAATAGGGTTATGTACCCGGCAACATTCGCTGCGCTTCGGCGGGTCGTAAGAGTGAAATGGAGTCAAGAAAAAGAAAACTGCCCACACAGAAAGAGGGGACGTCAGAAATCTTCCTTGTCTGAACTGCTGAAAGATAAATCTAGTCATACACATGGAGCAGAGTCCCGAAACGGATTACTCTGTTTAACCTCCAGCTGCAAGAACACGACAGGCCGAAGTTCCCCAGGTACAGCGCAACGGATGATTGCAGTCCCGGCATCACCACATTACCCGTTCCTCGGCTAAAGCAACAAGTGCTGAGCGGCGGCTCATCTCAGGCGGTTGGCTGTGAAGGTCCTACAACCCGGACCGACCCGCCAGTTCGGGTGAATTAACGGGACTCAAACATGCCCGCTCGGAAGGGCCTCAAATACTCACCGATGGGAACTTGATGTATTTGCCTCGCAGACAGCGATCCTTCCCCCGTCTCCCCCGCGACGATCCGCTTCAACACAGAACGGAAAGAAAAGCAAGACTGAGCATGCGCAATTTGAGCCCCCCCCCCCCACCGCGTCTTCAGAACCGGGGCGGGGCTTTTGGAGGCGGAGCAAAGAGCATAGACCATAGACCATGGAGCACAGAGTTGTTCCAAATAATAATAATAATAATAATAATAATAATAATAATAATAATAATAATAATAATAATAATAATAATAATAATAATAATAATAATAATAATAATAATTCTACCCTATCTTATTTTGGTGGAAATATTAGAGAACCTTGTTTGCAGATTTGAATCTTCTAGAAGGAGGCATGATGACCCCGACCACTCCATGAATCAGTCTGGTGATTCTTCATTCCATTCCCTGTCACAGAAACACTCTAAATTCAGTGTTACTCCTCTATGAAATGAAAGCTTACAAAATTCTTGAGGAACTCGGCTGGTCAGGTCGCATCTGCAGAAAAGGGAAGGCAGACGACATTCAGAACTGAGACGGAAGATGGGAGATGCCTGAATTCTCGTTCACCAATCAGCATTCCGGATCCTTGCTTCACCAATCGCCTGCGACCTTGTACTACTTCCTCCACTCCCACACCTTTTTTCTTTGACTTCTTTCCTTCCATTACAGTCCTGAGGAATGGCCTCGGCCTGAAACGTCAACGGTTGACTTTTGCCCAGAGATGCCGCCTGACCTGCTGAGTTTCTCCAACACACTGTGTGTTTTGCTTTCTGAAAAGTTGCTAATTAAAGTTGCCAATGATACGGGCAAAGTGTTAAATATTTGGCTTCTCCTGCGGTCGGAGTCTGATGTATCCCTGAGAGGTAGGAGGAGACCGCTCGGCCCATCGGGGATTCCGGCTCCCCGGGGTGGCGTGAGGGAAGAAGGGATCCCGGCGAAGAAGGAGAGAGGGGGGATTTTATTAAAAGGATGAAGATGGTGAGACAGGAGGCGGTCAGTATGTTTGGCCCGTTGGGGACAGGAGGGTCCATCTGTGGAAATGTTTGAGCCCACGGTGGTGGCGAGCAAAGGGATTCACCACATTAACAGCAAACACCGGCTGGCTGTTGACCTGCAAGTGGAGCCTATGGTCCGGGCAAATTGTGGATAGCAAGGGTGTTGGGGGGTGGGGGATGTGCAAGGATGGTTCGGCCCGGGTTCTTATTGACTGACAGGATGGGCTATAGGTGCCGAGTGGTCTTCTTCTGTTCCTGTTGTCTGTGTGATTAAAGGGAAGGTATGAATCGAACCTATTTGGGTCGGCAGAATGTCCCAGAGGGTGTTGTAGGAACCGGTGCATGGAGCCTAGTTGTTCCTAAACTGCCGCCAACTATTTGAGGGCTAAGTATAGCATTTCCAAGGGCTGTTATTCACACAAAATGTATATTTTTATATTGATCAAGGCATAAAATGTGTATTTATGCATCGTTAATGCATCATAATTATATATTGTTAACGGCATTTAAACTTGTATTTCTATACAGTTACTTACAGAGTGTTGTATAATTTGTGTTCTGTGTGTTATCTGAATGAACTTGCCTGTGATGCTGCAACAAGTCAGTGTTTTTATGCACCGGTACCTTCCATTACTTGTGCACTTGGCAATAAAATTCAACAGGGCCTGGTAGAACTCAGTGAGATTTCAGTAGTGATGTTCAACTTGGTAGGGTCAACGGTAAAGAGACAGTACGCTGTTAAATGCCAGACCCTGAACAGTGTTAATAAACAGAGGGATCTTGGATCCAAGATCACAGTTCCCTGAAACGGACCACACTTATTAATAGGGACATGAAGACGGCAACTGGAAATCTTGCCTTTATTCGTCAAGGCATTGAGTTCAGAAGTCAGAAAAATATGTTGCAGCTTTATAAAACACGAATTAGGTCACAACTGGACTATTTCATACAGTTCCGGTCGCTTCATTCTAGGAAGGATGTCAAGGCTTAGGACAGGATGCAGGTGAGTTTTACCAGGGCATTGCCCGATACTGGGGCATGAGTTATAACGAGAGGGTGGACAAACCTGGGTTGTGTTTTTCTGGAGCCCTGCAGGCTGGTGTGAGACTTCCAGAAGGATTATAGGATTACGACAGGCAGAGATAGAGTACAGAGAAAATGTATTTTCCTCGAGTTGAAATTACTTATACAAAAGGCCATGCATTTAAGGGTGAGATGGGGGTTATTTTAGAAGAGATGCGAGATGTGGGAGACAAGTTCTTTTACACAGAGAGTGGTGGGTCGCTGGAATGTGCAGACTGGCTGATGGCAGATGCAGATACGTTCGTGGCCTTTAAGAGCCATTTACATCAGCAGGTTGATGTGAGGAAAATGGAAGAATATGGCCGCTGATAGAAAAAAAACCGTTAGTTTAACTGAATGTTTAATTAGCAACTTTTCTGAAAGCAACACACAGTGTGTTGGAGAAACTCAGCAGGTCAGCAGGCCGAGGCCATTCCTTCAGGACTGTAATGGAAGGAGAGAAGTCAAAGAAAAAAAAAGGTGTGGGAGTGGAGGAAGTAGTACAAGGTCGCAGGCGATTGGTGAAGCAAATATCCGGAATGCTGATTGGCGAAAGAGATAAAGGGCTGAAGAAGGGGAAATCTGTTATGAGAGGGCAGAAATGATGGATAAAAACGAAGGGGGAGGAGCTCCAGCGGGAAGTTATGGGAAGATAAAGGGGAATGGTGAAGGGGGTGGCAATTACCAGAAATTCGAGACTTCGATGTTCATAGTGACAGCTTGAAGGCTACCCCAACGGAATACAAGTTGGTCCTCCTCGAATCTGAGTGTGCCCTTATCACGACAATAGAGGAGGACTGACATGTCGGAATGGGAATGAGAAGTGACATTAAAACAGGAAGATCCCTCTTTCTCTAGTGAAGTGGTCTCCAGTTTACGTCGTGGTTCACTGACATGCAAGAGGCCACACGGGAACCCCGGATACAGTAGATAACCCCAACAGGAGAAATAACGATTTCTCCTTCCGGTAATCAAAATTTTCGCCTCTCCCCCTTTCCCTATTCCACATTCTGTCCTTTTATTTCTTCTCACATCGTAATACTTTCTCTGGCCGCCCCTCCTCCGTCACTTTCTCTTATTGTCCATTCTCCTCTCCTATAAGATTATTTTTCTCCAGCAGCTTCCCACCCACCTGGCTTCCCTTCCCTGTGCTTGGAGCCTAGTTGCTCCTAACCTGTGTCAATAATTTGTCTGAAGGACCAAATACAACATTTCCAAGGCTGTTATTCACACAAAATGTGTATTTTTGTTGATCATGACATAAAATGTGTACTTACGCATTGTTAATGACATAAATATCATAATTATATATTGTTAATAGCATAAAAACTTGTATTTCTATATTGTTACATACAAAGAATTGTATAATTTGTGTTCCCTGTGTTATCTGAATGTACTTGCCTGCGATGTTGCCCACAATTCAGTGTTTCTTTGTACCTATACCTTCCGTACTTGTGCACTTGGCAATAAATTCAA